>NC_090725.1:240140734-240158234 GCF_036898095.1 Palaemon carinicauda | reverse complement strand
ACTTCATACCCCATAATTTGCAACATGCACTAATTTTAGTTAGATCTCTGTTAAGGGATTTAGCAACCCCATATCTACACTCAGGAGATGGAATTGATGCAGAGTGTAGCATCACCTGCATATGCAATAAGTATGTTTTCTAGGCCAAACCACATGTCTTGTGTATATAGTATGAAAAGTAATGGGCCAAGAACACTACCCTGAGGAACACCACATATCCCATTACTATACTCACTATGGTGCCCATCAACAACTCTCTGCTATTTATTACTTAAAAATTCAATAATAATGCTAAGAAACAATCCACCTACTCCCAACTCCTTCTTGAGTTTGAAAACAAGGGACTCATGATTAACAGGGTCCAAGGCAACACTAAAATCAAGGCCAATCATACGAACTTCCTGACCACAATCAAGAGACTTCTGTACAGCATTAGGGGTTTCAAGAAGGGCATCACATGCTCCAAGGCTTTTACGAAAACCAAATTACAAACTAAGGAACAGATGATCACCTTCAGCAAACCTATTAATACATTTTGCCCAAAGATGTTAAAAAAAACTTTAGATAATATGGGAGTTATGGAAATTGGGCGTTAATCAGTTGGGCTGGAGCTACCACAAACACAATTACATAATGGAGTAACATTACCAATTCTCCAACAACTGTTATAAACTCCTTTTCTTGCTAACTTGCACAAAATATCAGATAAGTTTGGAGATGAGAAATCTGCAGTCTTATTAAAAAACAAATGAAAAAACATTTTGCGTCTACATCTCCATAAACATCAAGGTCCATCAAGAGAGCTTTAATTTCACGAGATTGAAAAGCTAAACTAGTGAGTTTAGCCTCAGGAAAACGGAATGAGGAAGATCAAGTTTCTCATTACTCTGCTTACTGTCAAACATATTAGCCAAAAGGGTTGCTCTTTTCTTTGGGCAGTGAGTGACAGAGCCATCTGGTTTAATTAGAGGAGGAACTGATGCATCTACTCCAAACAGAGCAGATTTCAGGGTAGTCCACCACTTATGTTCCTGGGTTGTACCAGAAAGGGTTTCTTTTATGGTTAAATTGTATTCCTTTTTAGCTGAAGCATAAACTCTCTTAGCAAAACTCTAAGCTGAGTAAAGTTATTCAAAGTCAAATCTGATCTGCTACCCTTCAAAAGATGATGGGCCTCGTGCTTCTCCAAATAAGCACGTCTACAATCATCATTGAACCATGGTTTTTTCTTCACTCGGTACCTTAGCACACGAGAAGGGATATGCCTATTAATTATGTTAATTAGATTCTCATTCAAAGGGACAACACGATACTATAAAATTGTGAGCAATTCAAGCCAAAAATATCACTTAAAATCCCATTCCAGTTTGCTTGAGATTTTATATATATCATATATTTATATGATACACCAGGGACAGGCTGATCAGTCTTTGTTACTAATGAAATCAAGGCATGATCAGATGTCCCAACTAGAGAACCAACCCTACTTGTTATAACGCTAGTGGAGTCGGTGTAAACGAGGGCCAAACAGTTACCAGACCTGTGAGTAGCTTATCTTACGATATGCTCACAGCCTGATTTAGAGGCAAAGTCTAATGCTTTTAAGCCATGACGATCGGTGGGAGAAACAGAATTTAACTAACCCTTCTGGTGAGCATTGAAATCACCAACAATGACAAAAGAGGTCTTTTTATCATCTTCATGTATTCTAGCCATAATGGTAAAAAGACAATCGAAGATAGAATCATCCATGTTTGGATTCCGTTACATCGAACACATATAAGTTGTTATGCCTGCCAAAAACTTTAATTACCTGAATCTCATGACATCCACATTCGTAGCAGGACTTATGAGAATTGCTACGCATCGTCCAGCCAAAGAATCATGTAGACACGAGAATAGATACATAGGGTTCCAAGATATATGTCTACTGTATGTTCTAAAGCTTTCAAATATGCAGCCCAAACACTATACAGTCTCCCACAAGACATTCGATAGACTTAAGATGTTAAGGCTTTCAAGAAGAAAATGAAGACTTTCTTGTATTCTAAGTGCTTCTATAATGAGGATTTGACAATTAACACGGAATACGCCGTGAGATATTCTAAATACCCAAGAATGTATACGACAAACAGTTGTTGTAGGTCCTGTAGAGTGTAGGGCACAGGGCTTCCCTGGTGATAGGACCAGGAAAAGTATTTAAGGGAACGAAAGACAGTCAACGCTTCTAAAAATCCAACAATTGTATCAGTTATAAATCATAATTTTGCACTATTCAAACACGCACAGAGATAGCCTGAAAATTCCAAGACTCGCTACAGTAACTATCTCACCATAACTACACCTTACCTCTAGGAGAGAGAGAGAGAGAGAGAGAGAGAGAGAGAGAGAGAGAGAGAGAGAGAGAGAGAGAGAGAGAGAGAGAGAGAATCTAATCTACGTTTTTCTGGTAAAGGGAGGAATATCCAGTCAATGCCTTTTCGTTTTTAATTATGCTATTGTACAACATGTTTTACAAAAGTACTGATATCTCTCTCTCTCTCTCTCTCTCTCTCTCTCTCTCTCTCTCTCTCCGACCCACAATAATAGTCGACAACCAGGTAAAAACTACTATTTAGATCATCTGAGGCATACTGAATTTTGAGAGAGAGAGAGAGAGAGAGAGAGAGAGAGAGAGAGAGAGAGAGAGAGAGAGAGAGAGAGAGAGAGAGAGAGAATACTAATGAATTGCGATGGCAAAACTATATAAAACATATAAGGATTATTGTATTTTCCCTTCACTTCATTAAGGAGATAATGGATCTCGTTGCTGATGGAATGTAAAAGTAAAAAAAAAAAAGAAAAATAAAAACAAAAAAAGTTGAAAGGATATGAGGGAGAGATACCGTAATAAAAGAAATTTAAAACTTATGACTGACGGGATTGTTGCTGAAAAATGAAGGGGAAAGGTCACAAATAATATCAAAAGGTAGTTTTCGCTGGAAAGATGGAACTTGATTTTATCGTGAAATGAAATAAGATACAAAAAGACATTAATACGAAACTAGAAAATATGAGTTTTAATCTTAGGTGAGACCATAAATATATATCTCAGATTTGAATGATTTAAAAATAAATATGCTTGAATTTACAGACTGTACACATTATCATTAGTGACTGAGATGTATGCCTAATTCGTGGCAGATTACCTGAACATCTTACTAAAGTTTTAAATGAAAATATAGAGGTACATACTGTATTGCTTCATTTTAAATTTTTATTTCTGCATAGTTTCCAAACTTTTCTTTTTTTACATTAAACATTCGTCTACTACATTTACGGAAACTATCTATTGTATTTCCCAATCAATTGACTATTTTCCCATCTTCACACACATTTCAGAAGTAGAGCCAAAAATTTTATTGTGCCCATTTCATACCTGTATTTTGAGGTATCTCCACCTCTATTAATACCGACTTTTATTTCCAGGATGTTCAGAACAATTAGGTCTATTCTTCAGAAATATTTCACCCTTTCTAAAAGTAACGGATGACCTTAAGATTAGGACTAATCACTCAAGAGAGGTTCTCCTTCTGATGACCTCGTTTCTTCTTCTTCTTTCCCGCAATCATCCCGATTAAGGGGTTGGTTGCCTGATGTGTAGCATTAGGCACGGTTAATAATTTGACACAGGGGTTTTACAATAGCATGCCCTTGCAGTCATTAACCACAGTTTTTGGCAGTGGGCCTAACCTTTGACTAAATTGTCCACTCCAAGGCAGCAGTTCCCACAGCCATTGGAAGTGGGCCTAGCCTTTTGCCAAAAAGAAAGACTGCAAGGCAGCAGCTGTTCTTTAAGTCGCTTTCTGCGACACACAGGACATACGATGGTAGTATTCTTACAACCCTACCATGGAAAAGTGTGTGTATATATATGTATATATACATATATATATATGTATATATATACATATATATACAAACATTATATATATATATATATATATATATATATATATATATATATATATATATATATATATATATATATATATATAGCTGTAAAAGGTGACACTCCTGGAGGAAGCCTGGAATAAGTATTGTCTCTGCTTCCTACTCTGAAATCCCACCGACGAAGGTTTTGTTCCTCCATTGAGATTGATAAATGGATCGCTAATGGCTAATTCACTCAAACTGTTATTGCGCTTCGTTCTTACTGCATAGTCGCAATAGAAGTAACTATGGAAGAATACCGTTGAAGAAACATACATTCAGCTTTCATGCCAGAAGACAAGCCCTTGCAATGTCTCTCAAACAGCGAAATGAGATAAAAGTTCTAGGTTCATCTCCTCCCCGTCCCAAGCTTTTTTTTTATTTGACTACTTGAATAGTAAAGTGTATCTTGTCAACAAAATTTTCCATTCTTACCGTAGTCCAAACTTCATTTTGACCTCTACAAAGCTAAATCTGATCAAAATAGCATCTCTGGTAATCTTATATTAAAATGTAAAAATATTCCATCGAAACAAAGTATCTGAATTAAGTCTTCAAGAACCACCACTGGAGTAATTTGACCATTACATGTTACTTCTATATTTGATCGCATGGTGGGGATATTCTCACCACAAGATTAAACAATGGCCAAAAATATAGAAAATTTTAATGGAAATGGTGATTTGAATATTTAATTAAATAGTTGTTAGACATCAAAACAATCAAATGTTCACTATAAAGAAAGAAAAACTCAATTAATTAAAATTAAATTTTCATAGTCCTATTTTTATTTTCTTTACAAAGGTTGCTCATGAGTGACAGAGGCAGGGGACAGTCACAACACCGTAGAGACTGGCCATACATATATATATATATATAATCATTGATCAGCGCCCAAACACCCTCTCCATACAAGCAAGGACCAGGGAGAGTAGATAATGGCTGTTTATGACTCAGCAGGTAAAATTACAAGCTTCCCCCATCACCCGATCCTTAGCTCAAAAGGACGGCGAGGTTGCAGACACTACAAGAAACTATCGAGCTTGAGCGTAACTCGAACACAAGTAAAGCAGATCGCCAGTGAGGGACGTTTCCAATAGGCTACCACAACCTTAAATTACAGAATCCTCTAACAGAGTCTGCAAACCTCTTTGGCTTGTGACAAACTCGAATCAGTGCTAACTCATAATGTCCTATGTCTACTTTGCTATACATTCAACCATGTATTGCATGCAGTATTAAGCATGAAATAAGGAACGGTAATACACACTAAAGATATGTGCAAAGCAACTTATCAGAAGTGTGAGGTATAAAACGCATGATACTTTTTTTTTTTTCAAAAAAAAGGATGAAAATGGAATTTCTTTAATTTGAATAAATGTAATACACGTATGTTCAAATTCCTTACCAAAGCAGCAGGCAATCTAAATTAGCATGTAATCATGGAAAGAAATCCGGGTAGCAAATACACTGGAACCTTGACATACGAATTGCATTTGTTCCGTTACCATCGCCGTATATCAAAACACTTGTATATCAAAGAATTTTTTTCCCATTTAAAATAATGTAATATGTATTAATCCGTTCTAGTGCTATGAAATCACACCAAAACACAGCTAAATTACATATAATATACACAATCTATACACAAATAAACGAGTAATAACACATATAATGATAAAAATAACATGGTAATGTGATAAATGATAATAAATGTTAATAAAATCAATCAAAAAAGGAGAGGAATTTTACTTACCACAACGAAGGATGACGTGAGGCCAGCAGGAGGAGGTATGGAGAGTTGGCAGGGAACAATTTGTTCTCTTTTCATTTACTTATGCACACTAATAACTACGTAATAAACACAAATGAAATAACATTGCTAAACTAATTTTTTTAATTATGTAAATAATGGTGATGGCTTTGGAAGGTTGCAGCTTCTTTATAGCTTCCTTCTGCTTGATGATCATGGATATTGTAGAAGGATTTCAACCATACTCGTTTGCGACATCGTCGATACCAACACCACGTTCATGCTTTGCTATAATTTCATGTTTTGCTTCCATCGAGATCATTTTCTTGGGTTTTTTTATTATCACCTGCTTTGTCTTTAGCTTTGGGACCCATGGTAAATAATAAAATAGACAAAATAACTAGAAAAATGTGCAAAAATACAACGACGTGTTAGCGATGCATCACCAACAAACAAACAGACCGAACGCCATCTATCGGTCGCTTATACAACTATCACTCATCGAAAAATCGTATCTCAAATATTTTGTTGTATATCAAAGCATATATTTTCGCAAATTTTCTGTTGTATCTCAAAACATTCGTATATTAGGGCAATCGTAAGTCAAATACGAATTTTGTATGCTTATCAAGAAATATATACACTAACGTTTAAGATACTGAACCAAAATATCTAAAAGAATGCCCGAACAAACTAGAACTAGAAACAAATGATACCATAAGACACATGAGTGACAAACATAAACTATCTGAACCAAGAACAAATAGTAAATTTGGTGAAAGGGCTTTTAGCAACTGTGCGCCTAGACATTATAATAAACTGCCAACTGAAATGAAGGACCTAAAGGGAGCAATTGAATTTAAGAAGAAACTAAAGACATTACTTTTCACAAGATCATATGACTTGGAAGATGCTACAATCAAGAAATTGTATAAGTTATAAAGAAAATTTTTCGTTAGATGATTAATAAGGACCCGCACGAGAAGTAGTTCATTCGACTTCAGTGGAGGGTTGGATTTAAACCCAAAACAAGTAACACGTAAGTACGAAATACAAAATCAATAAAATAATAATCGCAGACAAAAAAAGATCACCACACATACATTGTACAGAATAGCGAGACAAAAATCTAAATTCCAAAAGAACAAGATTAAAGATTTCTCATATTGCTGATAAAAAGATCAACTGATAAAGGTTGGGACACCAATACCAGTATATCATAAATGCCGAAGAGATGAGATAACCAAAAACATACAAGGTTTTTGGAGCTGAATATACAGTTGTTCCTGATGCTGTTGGTCCATGACATTCCAGGTTCATTTTCTTAAAGGTCGCTCATGAATGGCAGAGGCAAGGGAGAGTAACATTGCCCTATAAAGCAGGACAATGCCCTAGAGACTTACCATATATAAATTTGATCAGCGCCCAAGCCCCTCTCCACCCAAGCTAGGACCAAAGAGGTTCAGGCAATGGCTGCTGATGACTCAGCAGAAAGACCTACAGGCTCCCCCCAAAACCACCTCTCCTTACTTCACAAGGATTGTGAAATTGCAGCAACCAAAGGAACTAACGAGATTGAGCAGGAATCGAACCCCAGTCTGGCAATCAGCAGGCAAGGACGTTATTACATAGGGCACCACCTTCGTGCGGGTGAACCAAAACGTCTTTTTCTCTGCTTATTTGAATTTCATAATAACAGCAACAAATTAGGAACTTTCAATTTTATGAGATATAGTAATAAAATTCATATGTATCACGAAAAAGGAAACACATATAATTATGATATTGGAGAAAAGGAGTGTATTGAAATAGTTAAATTGGCACCGATGATATAGAAAATGTCCTTCATATTGCAAAGGTGGGCCTGAAAAATAGAGTTGTATGGAAACAATCGGCAATTATTCCTGGTATCACTAATTACTCTGGTTTCTATTTATAGTAAATGTTTTTGAAAAGTTCTTCGAAGTTTTTTCTTTTCTAGTAATGAAAATTATTTACTAATAGACAGATTTACTACATTTTAAATTACTTGATAATTAACATGGTGATTAAATCATCTTGCAATGTAGTGGCATTGACTTACCGGAGTTTGGGAAATGTGTGAAAATTTTTTTTTTTTATTAAATTCTGAGAGTCTGAAATAACAAGTACTGTCATAGAAACTATATGGGTAAAAGAAACATATAGTTAATACTGAAGGTACATGTTCATCATTTCTGTCACCAAAACCTTCGAGAGACTAATTAGTGGCTTAGGAGTCTTTGGAAGCTAATAGTGAGACTAAGAGTGTCTTAAGAGGATAACATTTGAAATAAAATCTTTCCATAACCTCTGAAAGTGTATGTGGCTGTTACTGTACCAAATGCTCATGAGCCCGTCAATAACTGTTTTGCTAAATTTATTAAGAACTTGGCAATATGATGCCAAGAGTGGGCACAAGCATCTATGTCCAAAACCTTGGGCAAAAACTCTATAGAAGTATCCTGAGGACATGAAAATATGCCTTAAACACTCAGACAAGTGTTTAAAGAAGTCATTCATATGACTAGATTTTGTAAGTATTTAAAGAAGCTTCTCACAAGGCTAAAAGTTGGAAAAGCGTATTTAGAGGTTAAACACACTTATTAAATGGTAAAAGACGCTAATTGTGTAGCGAAGTATTTAGCTACTTTATTAGATCAAGGATGTAGGTGAGAATTTAGTAGGTGTATTAAAAAGCTAGTGGTCTAGGGGACATGGGATCTAGAAATTATATTTATGTGGATAAAACTTCCAAATTGTTTCACAAAAAGTTGTGAACAAAAATAAGGAAATCACAGGATGTGTCTCCCAAGGCTCAAACTGTGTATATCATTCAATCTGAAGTGTCCTAAAATGTTATATATCTGACAAGATTACGAAACAAGTCTTCACAAGCTAAGCGTCAAAAATTAATAACGCAGCTCTATCATTCTGACAATTATCTTGACATGAATAACAAAACTGAATAAAATAAAGATACTACTCTCATAAAGCTAACAATGAGCATGAAGGGCTAGGCGAAGCTTCATGAAAAAAAGGCAGCACAAATGAAAAGTATTGCAAAAAGTCCAGTCTGTGGTTAAACAACTTTCATGATTGCTTTGAGAAGCCAAGTTGGGAAAGAAAGACAAGATTGATATTCTAAAAATGCTAACGAATGGTAATAAAAGCTGAATAATACACCAACGATGTCTAATAAGCGTTTTCGCAGACTATAGAATAAAAAAGTAAAATTATCTCAAGTTAAATAATATAATAAAAGCAATGTCTTAAGAAGCTTTCGGTGTCGAAAAATTTGACGGTGCTTGTCGGAGAAAAAATTACAGCTAAGATGACAAAACTTGCCTTAAAATGACTGTGCTGGAAAAAGAGGAAAAAATAAAAATGGGTTACTTTTGGACAACATATCAATCGTTTTTAATCATCAAATCTTATGAAGTTTTTTCTGATCAGATAACCTAGTAAGTTAAGAATTGCTCTTTAGCAAAACCCAATGTCACCTTAAATTTAACAGTATAATAACTCATAAATACATAAAGATATACAAAAACAACAATAGCTGTTTGTGTGACAAAAAAAGTTGTTTTTCTTTATTCCTCATAAATTTCATTCTGCTATGAATTTGAGTTAAGTTTCAGAACGAGAGAGAGAGAGAGAGAGAGAGAGAGAGAGAGAGAGAGAGAGAGAGAGGGAGAGAGAGAGAGAGAGAGACACAGTAATCTTATATAAAAAATGAGGTCGTAAAAAATTCAAAGCTGTTTCTGATGGAAGATACATCTCTTCACAATTTCTAACGTCAAAATACTAATGAAATTTAACCATTTATTCTAATGGATACAGACCTTTAATTTCACAAGTCATCTAATCTCATTATTAACTACTATCACACTAATGTGTAACAACATATATATATATATATATATATATATATATATATATATATATATATATATATATATATATATATATATACATATATATGTGTGTGTGTGTGTGTGCGCATGTGTATGTATGTATGTGTGTGTGTATATATATATATATATATATATATATATATATATATATATATATTCAAATAAGCCATATAAATTAATACATTAAAGTCTGGATTCTCTTAACGACCTCGGGATCAGAGCCCAAGGCGGAACCGGCCAAAGACTATGATATCGGACCGGCGGGGATTTGAACCCTCGTCCAGGATATCTGTATGCCAGTGACCATACCACTTCGTGGCGGAGTGGTATGGTCACTGGCATACAGATATCCTGGACGAGGGTTCAAATCCCCGCCGGTCGCCACGAAGTGGTATGGTCACTGGCATACAGATATCCTGGACGAGGGTTCAAATCCCCGCCGGTCCGATATCAAAGTCTTTGGGCAACAGTTCCGCCTTGGGCTCTGATCCTGAGGTCGTTAAGAGAATCCAGACTTTAATGTATTAATATATATGGCTTATTTGAAATATGAAAGAAACACGTTTAAATGTGCAAAAAATTTATCATATATATATATATATATATATATATATATATATATATATGAACACACCCCCATAATATATGTACTGTACAGTGTTGTGTTGCGCGCGCGTTGTCATGGCCAAGTGGTCATTTACTTTGGCTAAGGATTTTTTTGTTATCGCTCTGAAAATGTTACCGACATCTTCAAGGCTCAATAGAAAGCGCGTAGTGGTAGCAGCCTCACCAACAAACAGTTGATGAGACACCCGAGGGCTAATTCTTCATGTGACACTTTCTTTTATAGCAAAAATGCACTGGCTGTAGAACACAGTATATATTATTATTATTACTGCTTACCAAGCTACAACCCTAGTTGGAAAAGCAAGATACTATATGACCAGGTACTCCAACAGGGAAAATAGCCCAGTGGGGAAAGGAAACAGGGTAATAAAAGAATTATTTAACAATAAAAATAAAATATATAATAGTAACAACAATTAAAATAAATATTTCATATATATAGTACAAGAACATAAACGAAATAAGAGGAAGAGAAATAAGATAGAATAGTGCCCGAGTGTACCCTCAACCAAAAGAACTCTAACCCAAGACAGTGGAAGACCATGGTACAAAAGCTATGGCACTACCCAAGAATAGAGAACAATGGTTTATTTCTGTAGTGCCCTTCCCCTACAAGAGCTGCTAACCATACCCAGAGTCTCTTCTATCCTTACCAAGTGGAAGATAGCAAATGAACAATTACCGAGCATTAGTTAACCCCTTGAGTAAAGAATTTTTCGGTTATCTGAGCGTTGTCAGATATATGAGGAAAAATGAGAATGTAGAAAGAAGAGGCCAGACTATTCGGTGTATGTGTAAGCAAACGAAAAATGAGACGTGACTAGAGAGAGATTCAATGTAGTACTCATCTGGCCTATCTAAGGATCCAATAACTCTATAGCGGTAGAATACTCACGGGTGGCTATTTCACATGTCCGTCCATAAACCGCTTTTTGGCTTTTGATGTTTTATTTTCTCTTTATATTTCACATTGCTTTGTAAGCCACATTGGAGAGGTGAACCACGAATAAACTTGCTAAAGTTTCTCTCTCTCTCTCTCTCTCTCTCTCTCTCTCTCTCTCTCTCTCTCTCTCAATGTCTGCTGCACAGTCCGGATTCATAAAGAAGTCTCTCGGTGAGGTTACATAATAAGTCTAGAGCTAAAAACTCTGAGAGGAAAAGATTGTTTTTATCATAAGCTAATTTTTCTTTCTGCCTTTGTCAATGATTATCCCAAATCCCGTTTTTCGACTTTCACATATTTTAAGAGGAATGAAGGCAGCAATGTATAAGTAAAATATAGAACTGTAGTAATCGGTGTAATAACTAACCTCTTCAATAAATAACGAATATCCAATGATATGACCTGTGCGAACATTCGATAGTTCCGACAGTCAGCGCTGATTGCTGATTAAAATATTAACGTGGATTGTAACTGAAACGAAACAATATATAATTATTTTCTGACGCCGGAGAGACCGGGTATACAGTAAGTAGCGCTGAAAGTTATAACGTTCAAATGAGAACATAACTTGAAAACCTATGTTCAACCCACAATAAGATTGTTGTCTTTATAGCAGAAAGGAATTCCTAATAATTCTATACTCCTCACTCCACAAACGGTCATTTGAACGAAACCTGTACTTTTTTTCTAATCACATACGAGAAAAATAATCATTTTCCTATTAATGTTCCCCTTTTTCGTTAACATTTAATACCTTCCTTTGCACACCAATCCATCAAACTAGATCTCCTATCCGTCCAACGGTCACCCCAATTCCGTCTATATAATCCACTTAACCACCAATCCTGTCTGATTTTTTTTTTATTATGAAAGGTATTTCAGAAGAAAAGGCATTTTTAGGAGGTGGGAAATTAGGGCATCTTTAGGAGATTTAGAAACGAAAACGTATCTGCATGTACGAGCCACGACATAAATATTCCAGTGAAAGCTTTGGAGGGGGTTCCCATTTCCTTCCATAGGTAAAATGGCCTCAATATATCCCGTTTGAATTAATAGAAAATATATCCATAAAATATGGAATAATGTTGATGATAGTTGTTCTGCCCCTTTCCTTGTTTTTTTCTTGTAAGAGACAAGTCTTCCGCAAACTACTCCTTTTTTTTTTTTTTTTTTGTGCCTTCACCTTTTACTCATTTCTGATAGTCGTTGTTTCCTAACAGCCCTCTCTACCTTCTTTTACACGCACCTTGTTCTTTTAAATTTTTTTTCCCCGTAAGTCATTTTGATATTTTTCTATCTGAACAAGCTGTCGAGTACAATACACCAATAAAATCTATGTGTACAATTCGCCTATACTGGCTTTCGAACAAAAATCAGATGATCCCGACGAAGTATAGAAAAAGGCAACAACCAGAGATGAGATATGAATGTCAATCTACTGTATATCTCATGTATATGTATCTTTTTACTTATATGATTGTCAAATGCACATAGAAGAAATCGAATACTTCCATCTTTATTTTACTCCATTAAATTTGTACTTTTAGTGCTCATGTCCTTCAAAATTCCTTTGTAAATATTGACAGAGTAGAGTTTTGTATACTTTTTTATATTTTGAAACAACAAATATGAACAATTTTATCCCTATGTAAACAGTGCGGCATAGTATGTATTCTAGTATATATATACATAAATATATATAAATATATATATATATATATATATATATATATATATATATATATATATATATATATATATTTATACCTTGAATATTTTTCACTGAAACGGGATGGTTTAAAAAAAAAAAAAAAAAAAAAAAAAAAAAAAAAAAAAAAAAAAGCAAGCAAGCGGTATAGTCAATACAACTAAAGGATCATGGATGAACACCCTTTGCAGTACGAACCTCTACAATATTATTCGTCTAATATACATACACAGAAGGCTTAAGTTGTAGTAGCCTATTGGAAATGTCCCTATCTCGAAATCTGTTAGAAGGACCCACTCAAATTCGATAATTATTACTTGGCTCTACACCACTGCCCTTGGGGGAGCATATAGGTCTACCTGCTGAGTCATCAGCAGCCATTGCCGGGCCGTACCTGGTCACAGCTTGATAGCTAGGGAGATTGGGCACTGATAATAAATATGGTCGGTCTCTAGTGCATTATCCTGTCCTTTAACTTTACCATTCATAAGCGACCTTTAAACCCTTAAAGGGAATGAATTAGTATGAATGTAAGTAGTAGAGTATATCCAAAGTTCATGGCTAAATCAGAGGTTGAAAAACTATCAAAACTACTTCTAACCTGCGCAGACGTTTACAAGACACGAACTTCTTTTCCATAACATATTGAACTTCTACTTTTGATTTACATTTTGAAATATCCCCGGTGCCTCAAGAGATGCCGTCCTATCAAGGCTGATATGGTAGAAAAAAATGAGAGATAGAGAACTGTCACGAGCAAATTGGGTACAAGGGAAATACGCTCTGGAATATGGCTAAGGAAATATGAAGTGTATAGAAGCGAGAGGCAGACAGAATATAATACTTTGGAGAGGGAGTAATTGCCCCAGGGTAACTTTCCGAGCTAATGCTCGTGTATGTAGCCTTTCAGTTTTCCCTCGATGTTGTTTCTGCATGTTAACCTTCCCATTAATGCTTTCTCTCCTTTTCTCTCTTGCATCGAAGGTGCGAGTCGTTATACTAATTACTTGCTTGGCCAACTAATTCATTTTCCATTGCTTCATGCGTTAAGTCTGTAATTTCATATCACATATTCAGTTTCACAATACGCTACCAAATTTAATTAAAGTTTTGTGTACTAATTATATTTCAATGAAGCAGTTACTAACCTTGGCAGTAACACGGATTGGTTTTATTTTGACTCGTTATGCAATATAAATAAAAGTCACCTCATCATCCGAGACGTTGATGTTAGCTTTGATACAGGTTTTTTGATGTTAGCTTTGATACAGGTTTTCTCAAACAGCAGATGGTCAATAAAAACGAAAATCGTCCAAAAACCCAATTGGTGTTCCCGCCAAGTCAACATTCTCAACATCGCTATATTCCAAAGAAAACTTCACTTTTCTAAGGAGTTTCATCTAGGATTAATTCCACATCCAACAAATCACAACTACTCTCTCTCTCTCTCTCTCTCTCTCTCTCTCTCTCTCTCTCTTTCTCTCTCTCTCTCTCTCTCTCTCTCGTGAGAGAAGGCGCCTCTTCCTTCTGAAATTCAACTCTCGACCCTTTAAGAGGAGAGTGGATCTCGAGGAAGAGGAGGAGGAGGAAGGGCCGAGAAATTGCTTTACAGCCAATATTGGATTTCGAAGCTATTTGTTTCACTGGTTCACTTGCCAGATTCGAATCGTTGTTCGAGATAGATCTGAATAGATGTTCTGTCTGCAGCTTCGAAAATAATGCCAATTACTGTTGCCATTTTGGGTTGTATCATGTCTGAGATACTTGGAATTAATATCTTATTGCACGCTGTTTAATCTCCTGTAGTCTGTGCTACTGGTATCACAAGGAGTATGAAAGCAATGATGATTCCTATTCTTTGTGTCCCGAGTTATCAGTTCATCGTAGAGTGGAATTGAAAATTTTAATACTACGAAATTTCAAAGGAATAAAGTGAACCGTGCAACTATAAAAAATAAAGACTGAAAAATAACTTCAGAGGATCTAATCAATTCTAAGGAAAATTAAGACAATATATTCACTCATAAGCCAAATGCTAGTCTAAAGAAATAAACCCTTATCAGATGCAGGAAATAAACATTCTTTCATAATTCAACTTTTAGTTACTAACCATAAAAAACCATAGCCGAATAATGTTTAATCTCTGTATTTTTAGGTATCAGAGACAGTTATTCCTACAACTTTCGCTCATAAGATCTTCCCCCATCTCATGCAGATTCAAAACGGCAATTCCAATCATAACGTTGTTGTAGATTCTGAAAAATAATCTAGTTTTTGACGTTGTCAGCGTTCGTTTGGATAAGCTAAAAAATAATGGGGGTTCACATTTCCATTTTATTGCAGCTCTGTTAAAAAAAGACTAATATAATCATACTACCTTATAGCAATAATACGTCATTTTTTCTTTTCTTTTCTTATCACATATTGCAGCGTCAATTTATGAAGAATAATTAATTTGCATCTACTGTTTCATTTATTTGTACAAATTAATCTTTAAATTACAGTGAAGAATTTTGTAAACTCCTACTCTAATCTCAATCACTCTGATAATTTCATTTTGATTCCTATGTATCCCTCATCCACGCCAGCAACCACTCATAAGCTGATTGCACCTTTCGCAGTTGGACTGTGGGCTCAAAGCCACTTTTGGAAGGTGCAGCCATCCCATGTGAACACGTGCAGAGTACTTGAAGACAAATGCATGTCAGTAAGTGGTGAGGTAAATAAAAAAGGGTGTGGGACAAACAATCTCATTCCTTAAGACTTTCTGAGAAAGTAGAAAGCAAGCTGTACACTTCTAAAATTACACTCACCAAGATATATAGGTATGGGGTAAAGAAAAGAAAAGAAAATTAAATAAAGAAGTGAATTATATATATATATATATATATATATATATATATATATATATATATATATACATATATATATATATATATATATATATATATATATATAAATATATATATGATGAGTAGTGGAGTTAAAAATTGAAAACATCTCTCCAGAAAAACTGTCTTTCAGATAGTTTATAAGATAACAGGAAAATTGCATTTACGTTTCTCCATTTGTTATTTGGTGTCGACAAGTGTTTCGAATCACTTCGTGACTCTTCATCAAGACTACATAGGTTGAGTGATGGGAGTGCACAAACTGTTTCATTGCGGAGAAAAAGCTGGAGTCCCGAAACCACAATTTACCGCAAAGAAAGGTGCAGCTCCAAGTGGAATCGAATCCGAGATCACTCTACATCACAAACTTAATTTCTGAGGGAGCGAGTAAGCTTTACACATTAGTCTGCTTTGAACAATAGGTAACTTCACTAAAGAACCAACATCAATCCCGGTGCAAGGATGAAATCTTAATCTTCGTCGAAGAAGGGGAGGCCTTGTGAAATCGGTCATGAAGTTACAAGCCATGTGAACAAATATTTACGAGAATGTATTTAAAAAGTGATCTTAAATTTCTATCGTCTTTCAAAGAATTTAGTCTTCATTTATCATTTTCTAAAATTAATTTCCGAGTTTCCAAATATTTTTCGTATCTTGAAATTTTCACCACCATAGCCTTTAAATCAGTGTAATTCCTTCATTCAACACATATAGTCCTGATGATATATATATATATATATATATATATATATATATATATATATATATACATATATATATATATATATATCATCATTTCCTCCTACGCCTATTGACGTAAAAGGCCTCGGTTAGAATTCGCCAGTCGTCTCTATCGTGGGCTTTTAATTCAATACTTCTCCATTCGTCATCTCCTACTTCGCACTTCATAGTTCTCAGCCATGAAGGCTTGGGTCTTCCAATTCTTCTAGTGCCTTGTGAAGCCCAGCTGAACGTCTGATGAACTAATCTCTCTTGGGGAGTGCGAAGAGCGCGCTAAATCCATCTCCATCTACCCCTCACCATGATCTCGTCCACATATGGCACTCGAGTAATCTCTCTTATAGTCTCATTTCTAATCCTCTCCTGCCTTCAGAGGGCTTTGTTCTCAAATCTAATAAATCTATTGGAGATTGTTTCAGTGTCATACCATGACTCATGTCCATAGAGTAACGCCGATCTCACTAAACTGATATATATTCTGATTTTCATATGTAATTTCACGCGACTTGATTTCCAAATTTTACTTAACCTAGCCATTGTCTGATTTGCTCTTTTCAATCTTTCACTAAACTCTAATTCTAAAGACCCTGTATTGGAGATCATAGTTCCTAAATACTTGAAGGATTCTACCTCATTAATCCTTTCTCATTCCAAAGATATTTCATCTTCCATTGCATACTCTGTTCTCATCATCTCGGTCTTTCTTCTATTTATCTTCAGCCAAACCTCGAGTGATATTTCATGCATTCTGGTATGCAAGCATTGCAAATCCTGTGGTGTTCTGTTAACTAGGACAGCATCGTCAGCATACTCTAGGTCTGCTAAATTCCTATTGCCACTATCTCTGACCTTTCCACGCCTTACAAAATCCATGAGGAGAATAAACAACATAGGTGACAACACATTCCCTTAGAGTACTCCACTGTTCAC
>NC_090725.1:240108234-240130734 GCF_036898095.1 Palaemon carinicauda | reverse complement strand
ATATTTGCTACGATAATAACAACTTTAGAAACCTGAGTAAATCTAAATTTATTGATATATTAAACATTATTGTTCAAGATTCATTTTTTATTTTTAATATTGATAATAATATTAATAATAATAATAATAATAATAATCTCTCCCATATAATAAAGAGCAAGTGTCTGATATATATATATATATATATATATATATATATATATATATATATATATCCGGTCACGTGCTCAGCTCTCCCCGTCCCTCGGGTAGGGGGATAGTAAATAGTCATACTCTGGAGAGAGGGGTGGTGTCTGTGCGTATGTGTCCATACCTACCTAAATATTCAGCCGTAATTTTTGATGGGTCGAGTACACTAGTAACAATAAATAATTATAATAAAGCATCGTATATAATACTGGCAATAATGTTGACAACTACATTCCTACTATCACTGTTACTACCTAGAATGATAAGAAAGATAAACATATATAAACAAAAATAACAATATAAATAATCATAGGTAACTAACAAATAGTTCATACATCCTAACATGAGTTTCAGGGACACTTCTCTTCTTACTTAAACCCCATTACGTGTCATGCTTCACCTATGTGATGTTTAAATTCTCTCCTCCTAACATTACTGATTTAATTTACTCTCAAATAATTACACGAATACTTAACCTTGCTCAGGGTTATTTTCAACTCTTTTACCAGTCTAGGGAGTTGATCTCTAATATACTCGCAAAAAATTATCCTCAACATCTATCAGTCTTTACCAACTCCATTTACTAACACTAATCCTTTTCTTTAAAGATTTTTTACTACCACTAACGTACCTCCATAAATGTATTTAAAAGGCAAGGAAATTTTTCTACTCCTCATGTAGCACCAATTTTTCCCCAATCACAGTGTCTTCTCAATACTCTAAAATGACCCTTAGTTTTCGTCATTAATTTTCTTAATCTCTTCCAATCAATGTCTTTATACATCGTGCATCATTATCAACATTTAAATTGCATTCATGAATGATTTCAAAGTATTCTTATGCTTGTGTATGTTACTTACAATTTATCACTTTACTCTTGAACCTCTCACACTATTTTCTAATATAAAGCTCTCAACTACAAAACCTTTTCCTAAACAAACAATTTTACACCAACTGCATTTAAACGTATATATATATACATTACCTATATATTCTCATTTGAATTAATAGACTATCACAAAATGCATGCATACGTGCAGTTTATACATATGCAGTATATATATATATATATATATATATATATATATATACATATATATATATATATATATATATACATATATACAAACACGTTCATGTAAATTCATGCATACGAACGAGCGCTTAAACACGCATACACATACAAACACACATACACACACATGTATATATATACATATATATATATATATATATATATATATATATATATGTGTGTGTGTGTGTGTGTGTGTGTAAATATAGCATAAAATATGTATACATAAAATACAAAATATAAATATTACCCCATGGCACATGAAAGACAAAATTTGAGGCTCATGTTTCAAATATAGGGACATAGTAGCAAAGCTAAAGACCACAAAAAACAATAAATATATTAATAAAGAATTTGAGAACACAGAAAAGATAATAAAAAATAGAATGGCACAATTGTGATGGAATTATTCAGATGTTTCCCAATAAAACAATGTCATAAAAACCATTAAGTTAAAAACATTACAATAAACAGGAAAACAGTAAAGCAAAATGGAGTACAAACAGGAAGATATTCATAAGGAAAGAAAACTCATTAAAAAACATCATTTGTAGGAATAATTGAGGTATAAAAACGATAACAAAATCAAAGCTACTACAAAAAGTTAGAAAATAAGATACATTCAACACAAAGAGAGAGAGAGAGAGAGAGAGAGAGAGAGAGAGAGAGAGAGAGAGAGAGAGAGATTTAGCAACAGCAAGAGGAAAATAAATCAAAAGGGATTGAGAGAGAGAGAGAGAGAGAGAGAGAGAGAGAGAGAGAGAGAGAGAGAGAGAGAGAGAGAGAGAGAGCTATAAACATTAATACTGTACCTCTAATCCCAGAGCTAAAACGACAGCGACGCAGAGGGCTGCACCAAAAGCTATGAAATCCGGCAGGGTTTGGGTGAGGGGCAGTCTGCCGATGTGATGGGCCACGAAACTTGCCACTTTGCCACCAGACATATAATCCATCGTTGCGGACTGTGGATTTAGAGTCAAGAGATCAGTAAGGTGGACATTAAAACTTATTTTAGGTTTTCTATTCTAAAAATTCAAAATTCAAAATAATAGAAAAATAAAAATAAAATGAATAAATAAATTAAAGAATGATGAATAAATAAATGAATGAATGAATAAATAAATTGATATATATATATATATATATATATATATATATATATACAGATGAATTTGAAGGTGAAGTACGACTATTACATCTTTCTTATTATTTATTTGCAAGTTTCGATACACGACGGTGTTATTTTAAAAAACTACATGCAATTAAAAGATACGGAAAAAATGTAAAATCCTTTGTAATTACAATGAAATATAGATATATACCCATTTTTTCATATTAGAATAAACAAGTTAAATAACCTTATTATTATTATTATTATTATTATTATTATTATTATTATTATTATTATTATTATTATTATTATTATTATTATTGTTGTTGTTACTTGCTAAGCTATAACCCTAGTTGGAAAAGCGGTATGCTATAAGCTCAGGGACTACAGGAAGTAAAATAACCCAGTGAGGAAAGGAAATAAGAGACGTAATTAACAATTAAAATAAAATATTTCAAGATCAGTAACAACATTAACATAAATATTTCACATATAAGCTACAATGACTTTAACAAAATAAGAGGAAGCGAAATAAGATAGAATAGTGTGCACAAGTGTACCCTTAAGCAAGAGAACTCTAACCCAAGACAGTGGAAGACCATGATACAGGGGCTATGGCACTACCCAAGACTAGAGAACAATGGTATGATTTTGGAGTGTCCCTCTCCTAGAAGAGCGACTTACCATGGCTAAAAAGTCTCTTCTACCCTTGGCAAGAGGAAAGTAGCCACTGAACAATTACAGTGCAGTAGTTTACCCCTTGAGAGAAGAACTGTTTGGTAATCTCGGTGTTGTTAGGTGTATGAGGACAGAAGAGAATATGTAAAGAATAGGCCAAACTATTCGGTTTATGTGTAACCTAAGGAAAAATGAACTGTAACCAGAGTAAAGGATCCAATGTAGTACTGTATGGCCAGTCAAAAGACCCACTAATTCTCTAGCGGTAGTATCTCAACGGGTAGCTGATGCTCTGTCCAACCTACTACCTATTATCAATGATCAAATAAATATCCCGACTAGAATAAATAGTTCGCAAAATAGAAAATCATATCTATATTACATACAGCTTATTCAGGGGGAATGAACTTTCATCAGAATTTAAAGATGATATTTCCAATCTTATGAGAATAGATTCTAAGTTATTGCTCATTCTGAGATGTAGCAAATGTATGAAAATCCTGTCTATTTATAGGTATTAAAAAAACTTTGTCTTACTGCTGATTATTATTATTATTATTATTATTATTAATTGCTAAGTTACAACCCTATTTGGAAAAGCAGAATGCTATAAGCCCAGGGGCCCCAACAGGAAAAATAACCCAGTGAGGAAAGGAAACAAGGAAAAATAAAATATTCTAAGGACAGTAACAACATTAAAATAAATAATTCCAATATAAACTATAAATACTTTAACAAAACAAGAGGAAGCGAAATTAGATAGAATAGTGTGCCCGAGTGTACCCTAAAGCAAGAGAACTATAACCCATGACAGTGGAATACCATGGTACATAGGCTATGGCATTACCCAAGACTAGAGAACAATGGTTTGATTTTGAAGTGTCCTTCGCCTAGTAGTTAACCCCTTGGGTGAAGAAGAATTGTTTGGTAATCTCAGTGTTATCAGGTGTATGAGGACAGAGGAGAATGTGTAAAGAATAGGCCAGAATACTCGGTGTGTGTGTAGGCAAAGGCAAAGAACCTTAACCAGAGAGAAGGATCCAATGTAGTACTGTCTGGCCAGTCAAAGGACCCCATAACTCTCTAGCGGTAGTATCTCAACGGGCGGCTGGTGCCCTGGCCAACCTACTACCTGATTACAAAGCTCTTACCAGTGCCAGTTTTGTAAGTGAACTGAAATCTGTGTGTTGGACGATTTCATATGGAAAGATTCTTTTCACGTACACGCAGGCCATTGCAATAAACAGTGCATATATTTTTCATTTTTCTATCAATGATTTTGAAAATTCTTATATACAGGCTTTATGTGTTGCTCGAAGTATGAGATAGGCGATTAGGACGAGAAGAATTCATCTTCTTACACACACACACACACACACACACAAAAAAAAAAAAAAAAAAAAAAAAAAAAAAAAAAAAAAATTTGCCAAATCTCAGAGTGTACAAAAGCTTAGAATATTAGAATATATTCTGATTAGATTTGAAACAAATAACTTTAAATTCGGATGAAAGACTATTCGCTCTATATATAATGTTAATAAGAGTTCTTTAAAACAATTACAATCTTGATTTTTTATCTATATCTATATATATATATATATATATATATATATATATATATATATATATATCTATTTTATCTTAACAAATCACTTTTTTTACTTTCTATCTTACAAAAAAATATGCATAAACTACGTCTACAAATTCATCTGTCTATTGAGATTCACAAAATTCACACCCTTTACGAGTTTATATATATATATATATATATATATATATATATATATATATATATATATATATAATATATACATACATATATATATGTATATATACATATATTATTATTATTATTATTTTTATTATTATTATTATTACTATTATTACTAGCTAAGCTACAACTCTAGTTGAAAAACCAGGATACTATCAGCCCAAGAGGTCAAACTGGGAAAAATTAGCCTATTGAGGAAAGGAAATAGGAAGATAGATAAACTACAAGCTAGCATTAAACAACTGAAATCAAATATCATAAGAACAGTAACAACATTAATACAAATCTTTTATATATAACCTATAAAAAAGAGGCTTATGTCAGCCTGTTTATTTGCTGCAAATATGAACTTTTGAAGTTCCACTGATAGAAATAGCTGATTAATAAGATCATTCCACAACTTGGTCTCAGCTGGAATAAAATTTCTAGAATCCTGTGTAGTACTGAGCCTTATGATGGAAATGGCATGACTATTAGAATCAACTGTATACCTAGTATCACGAACAGGATGGTACTGTCCGGGTAGATCCGAATGTAAAGGATGGTCATAATCATGAAAAATGTCATGCAATATGCATAACGAACTAATTGAACGATGGTGCCAAAGGCTGGTATCTAGATCAGGAATAAGAAATTTAGTAAACCGCAAGTTCCTGTCCAACAAATCAGGTTGAGATTCAGCAGCTGAAGACCGGACAAGAAAACAAAACTTTTAACACGGTAGAATGAAACACCTAAAATTTCTCCAAAATAGATCGATCACAGAAAATCTTAAAACTTTCTCAATAAGCAAATTTTTTGTGTGAAATTGAAGAAGACACAGACCCAATGTGTTTCTCAAAAGCACATATCCTGTAAAGAATCACCTTTAAATTTTTAAAAGAGTCATACAGAGGTAAAGAAATATTATCAATTGAGATCCAGATGTTGAGGAGTCACTCTCCTCGACCTACTAGTAATCATACGTAGAGTTTAAACATTCAATATCATGCCTCATAATTTATACCATGCACTAATTTTAGCTAGATCTCTATTAAGGGATTCAGCAACCAAAGACTTATATTAAGATGGAATTGATGCAAAGAGAGTAGCCTCATCTGCATATGCAACGAGATTGTTTTCTAGGCCAAACCACATATGTGTATACAGTATGAAAAGTAATGGGCCAAGAACACTATCCTAAGGAACACCAGATATCACATTCCTATACTCACTATGGTGCCAATCAACAATAATTCTTTGCGATGTATTACTCAAAAATTCAATAATAATGCTAAGAAAAGATCCACTCACTCCCAACTGCTTGAGTTTGAAACAGGGGCCTCAGGGTCAAAGGCAGCACTAAAATCAAGGCCAGTCATTCGAACTTCCTGACAAAAATCAAGAGATTTCTGTACAGCATTGGAGATTGTAAGAAGGGAATAACATGCTCCAAGGCCTTTCAGAAAGCTAAATTGCAAACTAGGAACAGATGATTACCTTGAGCAAACCTATTTAGATGTTTTGCCAAAGAAAAGTTAAAAAACTTTACATAATATAGGAGTTATGGAAATTGGGAAGTAATGTGCTAGATTTGAGCTACCGCAAACCCATTAACATAATGGAGTATCATTACATTTTCTCCAACAAGTGCTTAAAGAACCTCTTCCTGCTAACTTGCAGATGTAACAGATGACTTTTGAGCTAAGAAATATGCAGTCTTTACAAAGAAAGAAAGGAAAAATACCATTTGGTCTACACCTCGATAAGCATCAAGATCCATCAAGAGAGCTTCAATTTCACGAGATCGAAAAGCTGAACTAGAGAGTTTAGCCTCAGGAAAACAGGAATGAAGAAATTCAAGTTTCTCATTACTCTGTTTACTGTCAAACACATCAGCCAAAAGGGTTGCCTTTTCTTTGGACATTGAGTGACTGAGCCATCTGGTATAAGTAAACGAGGAACAGTTGCATCTACACCAAAGAGTGCAGATTTAATGGTAGCCCACCACTTATGATTCTGGTTTGTACGGAGGGTTTCTTTTAGTTGAAGCATAAACTCTCTAAGCAAAAGCTCTAAGCTGAGCATAGTTATTCCAAGTCAAATTTGATCTGTTACCCCTCCAAAGATGATGGGCCTCCTGCTTCTCGAAATAAGCACGCCTGCAATCATCACTGAACAAGGGTATATCTTTCACTCGGTAGCTTAGCACATGAGAAGGAATATGCCAATAATTTATGTTGACTAGAGTCTCACTCAAAGGAAGAACTGGCTCAACACTATTATACAATTGTGACTAATTCAACCTCAAAATATCACTCAACATGCCATTCCTGACTCCTTGATATTTTTTTTATAAATCTTACATGAGTATGACATATCAGAGACAGGATGCTCAGTCTTCCATACTAATGAAATCAAGGCATGATCAGATGTCCCAACTGGAAAACATCTATGAGTAGCTTCACTTGTGATTTGCTCACAGCCTGATTCAGAGGCAAAGCCCAAAGCTCTTAAGCCATAACGATTAGCAGGAGAAACAGAACTTAATCACTCCCTATAGTGAGCATTGAAATCACCAACAAAGACAAAAGAGGCCTTTCTATCGTCTTGTATTTTAGCCATGATGGTAAGACGACAATCGAAGATAAAATCATTTATGTCTGGATCCCAGTAGATCGAACACAAATAGTTGTTATGCCTGCCACAAACTTTTATTACCAGAATCTCATGACATCCACATTCATACCAGGACTTATGAGAAGCATTGTACTCAGGCCAAATATACATCATTCCCCTAGCCACTCATTAGGGGTCAAAATGAAATCTAGCTTGCTTTATAAGGCAACTGTTCATTGACTTATTCTCAATTCTATATCTTTAAATTCATGGCAACAAATGTTTACGACATATAGAAATACGATATTTCCAAACAAAAGATGTCATAATTACTAATTAAGAAGATGTAAAATACCGGCATAGTGCGTACTCTATTTAATTTGTAACATCCCATCTTATTAGTTATATATCATAATCTTCAAGGGCAAGTCGAAAATAAACCATTCTAAAGACCTTAATTATTCGTTATTCAAAACTTTAATATGTACTAACATAATCATTAACGTTTGTAAAAGGGGTGGAAACACCATTCAAATTATTACTCGTTTGTCCTTCCCCTGCTTGAATTATATGGGCATTTATTTCTACACGAGCACAGCAAATACATATACAGATTATATATATATATATCATTTATATATATATATATATATATATATATATATATATATATATATATATATATATATTAAGCACCTAACTTATGGTTTGATGCTGTCGATTTTCAAGTTTTCGAGTCTATATCACTCTGAATTTTCCATTTATTTCTACACATATACAGTAAATATATATACATTTATATATATATATATATATATATATATATATATATATATATATATATATATATATATATCCATTATATATATACATACTGTATATATACATACATATATATATACATGTATATATATACATATATATATACATACATACATACATACATATATATATATATATATATATATATATATATATATATGTATATATATATATGTATATATATATATATATATATATATATATATATATATATATGTTTGTGAGCATTTTGTGTATACAAAGAAACGAAATCATGGTTGAAAAAGGATACCTCGCTTCTGTACCGGAGGGATTGTGTAAGGAGGTAAGAAGGAAATTGAAAAGTCCCGGTATAGATGAATATCAAATGTAGAAAATCTATAGCTCAAAGTATTCCAAGAAAGAAATCATAGCAACCAATAAAAGGCAAACTAGAGTAGGGGTTATATTCTTTTAATCAAGGAGAGTTTGGTATGATGTATTGTATAGGATTGTTGGTCAAGTAAATGCTGAATACTGAATGCAAATAAAGCTGTGACACAAATGTAATTTTCCTTGTTAAGGATAATATTCTGTTATGGAATGTCGGGATGTAATAGTTTAAAAATAAAGTAAAATGATTCGTCACATTAAACAAATAAGTCTAATAAATCAATTTTTATTACTTGTATTCTGGTTAATTATAAACTCATAAATAATAATAATAAAAAAAAATAATAATAATGATAATAATAATTCTATCTAATATATATACCAAGGCACTTCCCCCAATTTTGGAGGGTAGCAGAGATCAAACAAATGGAAAAAAAGGGGGGGGGGGGGGACCTTTCCACTCTACGCTCCTCCCAGGCTGACGAGGGACTCAACCGATTTCGGCTGGTACTGCTAGGGTGCCACAGAACACCTTCCCCTGTCATCCACCACAGATGAAGCTTCATGACGCCGAATCCTCGACATCTGCTACCTCCGCAGTCTTCCAAGGCGATCGGTGGAAGCAGCAGGGCCTACCAGAACTGCGTCACAATCGCTCGCCACTCATTCCTGTTTCTAGCATGCTCCCTTGCCTCTCTCACATCTATCCTCCTACCACCCAGAGCTTTCATCACTCCATCCATCCACCCAAACCTTGGCCTTCCTCTTGTCCTTCTCCCATCAATTCTTGAAATTCATTACCTTCTATAGCAGGCAGCCATTTTCCATCCTCTCAACATGGCCAAACCCCCTCAACACATTCATATCCACTCTAGCTGCTAAATAATTTCTTACACCCGTTCTTACCCTCAATACTTCGTTCCTAACCCTATCTACTCGAGATACACCAGCCATACTCCTCAGACACTTCATCTCAAACATATTCAATAATAATAATAATAATAATAATGATAATAATAATAAAAAGTATAATAGTAATGATAGGTTCACCACTAATAGGGGTTCTTTCCGAAACAAAAGTGAAATAGAAAAAAATAAAAACACGAAATATATTTATAAAATTCATCACAGTCTAGTCATATCTCAACAAAATATAAAGAAAAGAAATTAGATAAAAAACCAAAGTCTAAAACATATTTCTATCAATCTATTCCTGAATATTCTAATCAATTGTTAGTGGAAGGACTAAGGTTAATTTGAAGACTTAAAACTTAAAGGACCCGCAAGTACAGTAAATGTAGTTTTATAATTAACACAAGAGGCAGCATGAATTAGAGTTTTTTTTTTTCAAACCATTTGCCATAGGAAGTAACACTTTCAAATCAAACTAAATACAATTAGAGTATTGAACCAAAAGTTTTCGGCTGAATAGAAAACAAATTATTATGCAATAAAATAAAAGGATGACGAAAACTGCGTGAAATTATCCCAAAAATATTTCGTTTTCACGAATGTGATTAAAACAACGCTAAAAACATAACTGGGAAGAGATTCCTCTTGATTTACTTAAAACATTATGGCCATATGACCTAACTCTGTGGCCGAGAACACCATTCAACGACGAAACTGGGGAACACCCCGCAATTACTCCATGAAATTAAAATTTAAAAAGGCTGCATAGGAAAATGAAAGACAGGAAGCTCGCACAGAATTGAAGTAAAAGGCTAAAAGGTAGGCACAGTTGCAATGCAGACCCTTCAGTAATGTTTCCTGATAATTTACAAATGAAATCTTACTTGAAAGTTTTGCTCTCCAGCGAAATCCGAAATTAGTACCTCAGGGGATCAGATTACATCCGAGAGGCAAAGTTTAAGAGAAAACTTTTGCAGTACATCGAAAAGATCCATTAAAAGTCACTTTGGGATAAAAAGGAGTAAGATTGGAACCAGCTTCAGTTCATTTGATTCAATGATAATGATGCCATTATGTTATAGTTAAATACCTTTTTAAAATATTTACAGTACATTACCCTAAGCCACTATAAGAGGTTACATTAGGGTATATAATCAGCATATATATATATATATATATATATATATATATGTATATATATAAATATATATATATATATATGTGTGTATATATATACATACATACATGTATATATATATATATATATACATATATATATATATATATATATATATATATATATATATATATATATATATATATATATATATATCTGTGTGTTTGTGTAGCTGACCAGACAACCAAACCCTCGAAAACAAAAATGGGAGTCCCTGAGCGTAGATCATATGTATTAGAGGAGAAAAATTATCACAATTGTAATAACTTTAGAAATGAAAAGAAGAGTGTCTCACCAGAGCTTTGCACACTGCAGCGAGCGTGGATGCAGTGAAGAGGACGTTGAGGATCCCCAACAAATAGGCCACGAATTCCCCAACCAACTGATAGGTGGCTGTGTACAGATGCCCCGACGACTGGGGACTCCATGTCACCAGCTCGGCGTAACAGAAGCCTGTAAATAAAAAGAAAGGAAGATTCCATTCTATATTAAATGGCTTCTAGGTATGGATGGATGGGTGAGGAATGTGTGAATGAATGTGGAATCCCATTCAAAAGCCAGATTCTTCTAATGAAAAGATGAGTTATATGGCGTGCAACTCACGTTTAAGAAAAGTCTTTCTTAAGCGTTTTTTTTTCCTTTTTTTAATAATTAAAACTTTGTATCAACATATCTTTAGCATTTTTTCCGCACATTATTATGATCATGAATATCATATAAGAATAAACAAATAATAACAACATAACAATATTGCAGTAATAATTTCGAGGCAGAAGTTTACAATATAATCATTAATTTTGTGGGCGGAAATGAAATTCACGAATTCATATTTCACATCATGATTTATGGAAATGTCTCTGGGACAGGAACATTACTGGTCCAGTTCAACATGGATCATCAATAACAAATAATAACAACACAATCATAATAATAATGGTAACAATAATAATAATCATAATCATAATCATAATAATAATAATAATAATAATAATAATAATAATAATAATAATATAAAAGACAGTGATATTATTAATAACAAACTAAATAATAATACTCTTCATCATCATAATCATCATCATCATAATAATAATAATAATAATAATAATAATAATATAAAAGACAGTGATATTATTAATAACAAACTAAATAATAATACTCTTCATCATCATCATCATCATCATCATCATCATCATAATAATAATAATAATAATAATAATAATAATAATAATAATAATAATAATAATAATAAACATTCTGATACCTCCACATATCTTACTTCTCCATTTACATTCTTAAGTAAAAACGCATTTAGTTTTCGATAGACTACTATTTTCTACCTTCAGTGTATAATAATGATTCATTGATAAGTTATCTCTTGACAACGTTGTCTTGAAACGCAACTCTGGTTATATTGAAAAAGTAAAGAAAGCTGTTCATTCTGTGTGTTTTTCTATTTTGCTTGACAAAAGTAATTACGACCTCTCTCTCTCTCTCTCTCTCTCTCTCTCTCTCTCTCTCTCTCTCTCTCTCTCTCTCTCTCTCTGAAAAGTGTTGCTTTTCATCATAACCCTATTATTTTTCCAATCTATCTTTGATGTTGCTGAAATTATTCAAGGTAAAAGTTTTGGAAGAAAATATGATGAGGAATATTAACTATTACAGTATGCTGACACTACACAGCGCGTGGGACTGGAATTCCGACAAAGAAAACAACGATGATGGAGATTACGATGATATTTTAATAGTCTCTAAATTTAAGGGAAAATGTCTTCTTAACTATCATTATATTAGATTAGATGGATACAAATCGCACAAGATATATATACACTACAGTATGTCCTGAAAAATCAACCATATATACATATGGTTTGTGTCAAGCTTCTTCTCCAACTAAACTTTGGGCAGGCAATGGCTGATGATGACTAAGTAGGTGGACCTTTCGCTCAAGTTCCTATCTCCACGTAACAAATTGGACCAGGGAGGGCCAGGCAATGGCTAATGACTAGGCCCTAGCTCGCAAGGAATATAAGGCTATGGGTGCTACTGAAACCCCTCGGCTTAAAAGTTTGATTATCTGTTGCTCTTCATCTGTTTACTTCTATAATCTAGGCTCTAAGGAGTGGATTTCCGTTATGGCCCATGGAAAAACAACTAATTTACGTTAAAATATATCAATCAACTTTCAGTTAGCCAGCTGTCTCTGGAACTTGACGGAAGCGTCCTATAATATTCTTTATATATATATATATATATATATATATATATATATATATATATATATATATATATATATATATTTATTTATTTATTTATTCCCTTTGGAAGTTCGATAACAATAGCAGAAGTAAAATATGAGGTGTTTCCATTCCATGACAACTTTGTGAGCTGGTGAGTTATTTTGGTTCTAATAATTTATCAAAAGCCCATTTCTGAATGTGTTTTCACTGCGTTTACATCTCTTGTCATTTCGGGCCGCATTGCAGTCATATCTCCAAAGACGAAGGTCGTCTTTTCACACAGGGTCATCATGACTTCAGTTGTTGAAAATATTTAGTTTCGAGTATTCATCGTCACTCGCCTTCCACTAACGGAAAAAATGACTAAAACGTTTTATTTTGATTTCCTCACATTTGATAAAAATATTCTATTTGCCTTTCTATCATTTTCATTGTCGAAGAGATAGAACAAGAGGATTTGGTTCTCATATTAAAAGAAAAATAGCCAAAAAAAATACTTTTTACGCATGGTAAATTAATTATCACTAACAATATATATTATTCAAGACACCATTTTATAACAAATATACGAAACACCCAGTGAAATGCATAAGAAGAAAATCTTTTTTCTTACACTTAGTCGAAAAATAGATTTCTAGTCTGTGTAGATACTGTATGAGAAGAATGAGGAATTAAAGGCAATAACAACATACAAGAAGAATGAAGTTATATGAAAGTTTCAATAGAGAGGGATGAGAAATCTGAATGGAAGTTGGAGTATTTTTTATCCATTCCCTTTTGCAGATTACCAAGTAACGTTCAGTATAGAGCATATGGCATTGCTCGTAAACGGGAATAATCCGTAGTTAATTTTGTTCATTTCATTCGCCTCCAGTGTCACCGGTTTTTTATCTGTGCAGAATTTTCAGTTATTTTGCTTTGCAATTCAACGATGGCGTCATCAAAGAGAACACCCCCGCACTCAATCAGATTTAGAAAATGATTTTGGCAATCCATATTCAACATGTTTCAATAGGGCCCTTTTCTCTCTCTCTCTCTCTCTCTCTCTCTCTCTCTCTCTCTCTCTCTCTCTCTCTCTCTCTCTCTCTCTCTCTCTCTCTGATGAATTCCTCCATCAGTAAGTCGATAAACTAACTAGGGGGAAACAGTGTACTATATATTGTGCTAACAACAGAGGAAAATTTGGTATGCAGTGTCTCAGTAGGCAAAAATATTGACGAATAGTTAGGTTTCAGGTAAATATTCTTCGACTAAAAGAAAAGAAAATTATAAAAAGATACAACAGGCAAGGAAACTGGATACAACTGAAGGAATACACGAAAAATTTGAATTACAACCAAACAGGAAACATAGATACACAATGGGACTCCTTCGTAGAAATATACAAAGAAAAAAGGGGATAAATATATGCCGCATAAAAAAAAAAAATTACCAAATGGAACTCCACAGCCCTTCAACAGAGATATAGCCAGTGTAATAAGAAGCAGAGAAAGGAAACATAAATCAGTGGATTCCCTGCCCAAATTCGTGAAATTTTCGAACACAAAAGGTTTAGCAAAAATGTAGATAAACTAGTTATAAATGTCAAGATCAATGAATAGAAAAAGTACCTTCATCTAGTGAAGAAACACCGATTTGTTTTTGCATATGTAAACTAGAAAACCAATCAAAAACAACATTAGCCCTTTAATAGACTCAGAGGGTATTCTTATAACAAATTATTTGGAAAAAAGCCGACTCTTGAACCAGCTATCAAATATCAAGAGCCACCAGGACCAGATGATATTCACGAAGAGAGATTATAGAACCAGAAGAAGATTTAACCCCTAATTTTTACAAAATGTTCCGAAAGACAGCCAACGAACGAAAGGTACCACAAGGATTGAAACTAGGCAATGTTACTCCAATCTACAAGGGACCAAAAGAAGAAACTGGAAACTACAGACCTGTTTGTCTACTTCAGTGCCTTACAAAATTTTTTAATCAATTATAGTAGATTCAATAGTAGAATATATAGAGAAAAACAATCTTCTGATAGACAGCCAACAAGATTTTGGACAAAGAGATCCTGTGGGACAAATCTGATGGAATTTTTCCACATGTCTAGCATATATGACAAAAGCAGGGAAAAAGACATCATATACCTAGACTTTTGAAAGGCTTTTGACAAAGAATCTCATAAAAAATTAATGGTTGAAATTTGAGCACTAGGCATCATTGATGAGCCAGCTGAATGGATCAAAGATTGGCTGACATACAGAAAACGGAATTGAGAAGCCTCAGAGTGGGCAGCTGTTACAAGCGGAGAACCTCAAGGCTCCGTCCTTGGCCCATTACTATTTCTGATTTATATTAATGACATAGAATTAGGATCAACTCGTAAAATAACAAAATTTGCCGACGATACTAAACTAGGCATAAACGCTGCGAACTCAGAAGTATGGACCAAGAGAAAGGTCTTGGCATTATCATTAGCAAAGTTCACCAAACAGAGAATAAAAGTAGAAAAGAAAGCACAGAAAGTAATGGGTTACGCACAGAGATAATTCAAATACAAAAACAAAGACACTGTAGTACAGCTGTAAATATCACTATTATTCATTTTGTTAATGAGGCAGATTTGCTCCGACTCGCAGGGGTGCCCTTTTAGCTAAGAAAAATTTCCTAACAGCAGATTGGTCGGAAGTATTTTTGTCCAAGTGGCGTCATTGTTTTCAAATAATTACCAAGTAATGTGAATCGAAGCTTATTTACTAAGTTAAATTTCTCCCTAAGATATATGCTTTGTCAATAAATCGTGTTAACGAATAGAGAGATTATAAAGCATTGTGATGTGAAGCCTAAATTTAATAACACCCGCCGAAGTCAACGACAGGAGCTTGGTCTTGGTGGCACGCTACGTAATTTTGTAAATTTCCATATATTTTAACCCAAAAAGTAGGAACTATCTAGGCTCCGTCATTGGCATGTGCTCTTCCTCAAAATCAAAGTTATTTTTTTTATGATTAACTCTCTCCCGAAAGGGAGGATCCATCTAGGCTCCGTCACCGGCATGTGCTCTTTTTCAAAATCAAAGTAATTTTCTACTGTCAACTCTCTCCCGAAAGGGAGGATCCATCTAGGCTCCGTCACCGGCATGTGCTCTTTTTCAAAATCAAATTAATTTTCTACTGCCAACTCTCTCCCGAAAGGGATGATCCATCTAGGCTCCGTCACCGGCATGTGCTCTTTTTCAAAATCAAAGTAATTTTCTACTGTCAACTCTCTCCCGAAAGGGAGGATCCATCTAGGCTCCGTCGTTGGCATGTTCCTTTTTTCAAAATCAAAGTAATTTTCTAATGTCAACTCCTTCCAGAAAGGGCGGATACATCTATGTTCCGTCACTGGCATGTGCTCTTTTTCAAAATAAAAGTAATTTTCTACTTCCAACTCTCTCCCGAAAGGGAGGATCCATCTAGGCTCCGTCGTTGGCATGTTCCTTTTTTCAAAATCAAAGTAATTTTCTAATGTCAACTCCCTCCAGAAAGGGCGGATACATCTATGTTCCGTCACTAGCATGTGCTCTTTTTCAAAATAAAAGTAATTTTCTACTTCCAACTCTCTCCCGAAAGGGAGGATCCATCTAGGCTCCGTCGTTGGCATGTTCCTTTTTTCAAAATCAAAGAAATTTTCTACTGTCAACTCTCTCCAGAAAGGGAGGATCCATCTAGGCTCCGTCGTTGGCATGTTCCTTTTTTCAAAATCAAAGTAATTTTCTACTGTCAACTCTCTCCAGTAAGGGAGGATCCATCTAGGCTCCGTCGTTGGCATGTTCCTTTTTTCAAAATCAAAGTAATTTTCTACTGCCGAAAGGGAGGATCCATCTAGGCTCCGTCGTTGGCATGTTCCTTTTTTCAAAATCAAAGAAATTTTCTACTGTCAACTCTCTCCAGAAAGGGAGGATCCATCTAGGCTCCGTCGTTGGCATGTTCCTTTTTTCAAAATCAAAGTAATTTTCTACTGTCTACTCTCTCCAGAAAGGGAGGATCCATCTAGGCTCCGTCGTTGGCATGTTCCTTTTTTCAAAATCAAAGTAATTTTCTACTGCCAACTCTCTCCCGAAAGGGAGGATCCATCTAGGCTCCGTCGTTGGCATGTTCCTTTTTTCAAAATCAAAGTAATTTTCTACTGTCAACTCTCTCCAGAAAAGGAGGATCCATCTAGGCTCCGTCACTGGCTGGTGCTCTTTTTCAAAATCAAAATAATTTTCTACTGCCAACTCTCTCCCGAAAGGGAGGATCCATCTAGGCTCCGTCGTTGGCATGTTCCTTTTTTCAAAATCAAAGTAATTTTCTACTGCCAGTTCTCTCCCGAAAGGGAGGATCCATCTAGGCTCCGTCGTTGGCATGTTCCTTTTTTCAAAATCAAAGTAATTTTCTACTGCCAACTCTCTCCCGAAAGGGAGGATCCATCTAGGCTCCGTCGTTGGCATGTTCCTTTTTTCAAAATCAAAGTAATCTTCTACTGTCAACTCTCTCCAGAAAAGGAGGATCCATCTAGGCTCCGTCACTGGCATGTGGTCTTTTTCAAAATCAAAGTAATTTTCTACTGTCAACTCTCTCCAGAAAGGGAGGATCCATCTAGGCTCCGTCGTTGGCATGTTCCTTTTTTCAAAATCAAAGTAATTTTCTACTGCCAGTTCTCTCCCGAAAGGGAGGATCCATCTAGGCTCCGTCGTTGGCATGTTCCTTTTTTCAAAATCAAAGTAATCTTCTACTGTCAACTCTCTCCAGAAAAGGAGGATCCATCTAGGCTCCGTCACTGGCATGTGGTCTTTTTCAAAATCAAAGTAATTTTCTACTGTCAACTCTCTTCAGAAAGGGAGGATCCATCTAGGCTCCGTCGTTGGCATGTTCCTTTTTTCAAAATCAAAGTAATTTTCTACTGTCAACTCTCTCCAGAAAAGGAGGATCCATCTAGGCTCCGTCACTGGCATGTGCTCTTTTTCAAAATCAAAATAATTTTCTACTGCCAACTCTCTCCCGAAAGGGAGGATCCATCTAGGCTCCGTCGTTGGCATGTTCCTTTTTTCAAAATCAAAGAAATTTTCTACTGTCAACTCTCTCCAGAAAGGGAGGATCCATCTAGGCTCCGTCACTAGCATGTGCTCTTTTTCAAAATCAAAATAATTTTCTACTGCCAACTCTCTCCCGAAAGGGAGGATCCATCTAGGCTCCGTCGTTGGCATGTTCCTTTTTTCAAAATCAAAGTAATTTTCTACTGTCAACTCTCTCCAGAAAGGGAGGATCCATCTAGGCTCCGTCACTGGCATGTGCTCTTTTTCAAAATCAAAATAATTTTCTACTGCCAATTCTCTCCCGAAAGGGAGGATCCATCTAGGCTCCGTCGTTGGCATGTTCCTTTTTTCAAAATAAAAGTAATTTTCTACTGTCAACTCTCTCCAGAAAGGGAGGATCCATCTAGGCTCCGTCACTGGCATGTGCTCTTTTTCAAAATCAAAATAATTTTCTACTGCCAACTCTCTCCCGAAAGGGAGGATCCATCTAGGCTCCGTCGTTGGCATGTTCCTTTTTTCAAAATCAAAGAAATTTTCTACTGTCAACTCTCTCCAGAAAGGGAGGATCCATCTAGGCTCCGTCACTAGCATGTGCTCTTTTTCAAAATCAAAATAATTTTCTACTGCCAACTCTCTCCCGAAAGGGAGGATCCATCTAGGCTCCGTCGTTGGCATGTTCCTTTTTTCAAAATCAAAGTAATTTTCTACTGTCAACTCTCTCCAGAAAGGGAGGATCCATCTAGGCTCCGTCGTTGGCATGTTCCTTTTTTCAAAATCAAAGTAATTTTCTACTGTCTAGTCTCTCCAGAAAGGGAGGATTCATCTAGGCTCCGTCGTTGGCATGTTCCTTTTTTTCAAAATAAAAGTAATATTCTACTGTCAACTCTGTCCAGAAAGGGAGGATCCATCTAGGCTCCGTCATTGGCATGTGCTCTTTTTCAAAATAAAAATAATTTTCTACTGCCAACTCTCTCAGGAAAGGTAGGATCCATCTAGGCTCTGTCACTGGCATGTTCCCTTTTTCAAAATCAAAGTAATTTTCTACTGTCAACTCTCTCCAGAAAGGGAGGATCCATCTAGGCTCCGTCACTGGCATGTGCTCTTTCTCAAAATCAAAGTAATTTTCTACTGCCAACTCTCTCCCGAAAGGGAGGATCCATCTAGGCTCCGTCGTTGGCATGTTCCTTTTTTCAAAATCAAAGTAATTTTCTACTGTCTACTCTCTCCAGAAAGGGAGGATCCATCTAGGCTCCGTCGTTGGCATGTTCCTTTTTTTCAAAATAAAAGTAATTTTCTACTGTCAACTCTCTCAGGAAAGGTAGGATCCATCTAGGCTCTGTCACTGGCATGTTCCCTTTTTCAAAATCAAAGTAATTTTCTACTGTCAACTCTCTCCAGAAAGGGAGGATCCATCTAGGCTCCGTCACTGGCATGTGCTCTTTTTCAAAATCAAAATAATTTTCTACTGCCAACTCTCTCAGGAAAGGTAGGGCCCATCTAGGCTCTGTCACTGGCATGTTCCCTTTTTCAAAATCAAAGTAATTTTCTACTGTCAACTCTCTCCAGAAAGGGAGGATCCATCTAGGCTCCGTCACTGGCATGTGCTCTTTTTCAAAATCAAAATAATTTTCTACTGCCAACTCTCTCCCGAAAGGGAGGATCCATCTAGGCTCCGTCGTTGGCATGTTCCTTTTTTCAAAATCAAAGTAATTTTCTACTGTCAACTCTCTCCAGAAAGGGAGGATCCATCTAGGCTCCGTCACTGGCATGTGCTCTTTTTCAAAATAAAAGTAATTTTCTACTGTCAACTCTCTCCCGAAAGGTAGGATCCACCTAGGCTCTGTCACTGGCATATTCCCTTTTTCAAAATCAAAGTAATTTTCTACTGTCAACTCTCTCCAGAAAGGGAGGATCCATCTAGGCTCCGTCACTGGCATGTGCTCTTTTTCAAAATAAAAGTAATTTTCTACTGTCAACTCTCTCCAGAAAGGGAGGATCCATCTAGGCTCCGTCACTGGCATGTGCTCTTTTTTAAAATCAAAATAATTTTCTACTGCCAACTCTCTCAGGAAAGGTAGGGCCCATCTAGGCTCTGTCACTGGCATATTCCCTTTTTCAAAATCAAAGTAATTTTCTACTGTCAACTCTCTCCAGAAAGGGAGGATCCATCTAGGCTCCGTCACTGGCATGTGCTCTTTTTCAAAATAAAAGTAATTTTCTACTGTCAACTCTCTCCAGAAAGGGAGGATCCATCTAGGCTCCGTCACTGGCATGTGCTTTTTTTCAAAATAAAAGTAATTTTCTACTGTCAACTCTCTCCCGAAAGGTAGGATCCATCTAGGCTCTGTCACTGGCATATTCCCTTTTTCAAAATCAAAGTAATTTTCTACTGACAACTCTCTCCCGAAGGGAGGATCCATCTAGGCTCCGTCATTGGCATGCGGCACTGTTTCAAAATTAAAGTAATTTTTATGGTCAACTCTCTCCCTATAGGCATGAACTATTTAGGCTCCGTCATTGACATGTGCCAATCTTTTAAATCTACGTAATTTATTAATTTCAACTATCTCCAGAGAGAGAATGGTTGGGAGAAAAGTCCAGAAAATGGCAAATGCCTTTCTGCAAAGTTATGCATATATGTTATAATAACCCACAAACAGATTACTCACCGCTCGGTAATGAATTAGAAAATGTGGACCAGAGGAAGATCTTGGCATTATCATCAGCAAAGATTTAAAGTTCACCAAACAGACCATGAAACTTGAAAAGAAATCTCCGAAACTAATGGTTACATAAAGAGACAATTCAAATATAGAAACAAAGACATTGTACTGCAGCTGTAAACATCACTAGTAAGACTGCATCTAGAATACGGAGTCCAATTCTGAGCTCCAAGTATTCAGAAGGATATAGATAGACTGGAAGTAGTACAATCTAGGACCACCAAACCAGTTCCGACACTAAGACAATCTGAATATAGACGGAGAAAAGAACGTTGGAGCTTCTTTAATCTACAATCTCACGACTAAGGAGACTGTTGACAGAGGCATTCAAAATTCTTAAAGGAATAACAAATGTAGATTACAACCTCTTCACTCTTAACACAAATCAGTCCAGAGGTTACGGATACAAACCAGAATTAAAAAGATACAATGCTACTCAATGTACGAATTTCTTTCCATACAAATTAGTAAATACATGAAACAGGCTCGAAGCGGATGTAGTGTATAGTAACACGGTAAACGGATTCGAGAGAGAGAGAGAGAGAGAGAGAGAGAGAGAGAGAGAGAGAATAGAATACGTGAGTAACAGTGTCAGCCAAAATGTATACAAGTATATCACGATGAAAAATGGTAGGCTTTCAAGATACTGCAACAGAGTGCAATAAATCATAAGTCTCTCTCTCTCTCTCTCTCTCTCTCTCTCTCTCTCTCTCGAACGAACGAACGAACGAACGAACGAACGATGAACGAAAATTAGTTTACGAATGGTTTTTATCCTAGAGTTTTATTTTTCTACTTCTGACAATTAACACCATTGCAAAGAATTCCTTTCCTAAATAAGTTTGTGTTTTGAAGTAGACAAAGATTGATCTCATATAATATTGATAATTACAGGCTACGGTGCTATCTATGGTGCTTGAAACTCCATCCTTCGTATTAATAATAAGGTTGGTAGAGGGCTGAAAATACCTTATGAAGACACTAATTTTATGGGAAAGAGGGTATCTGAATCTTAAATAATTCTAATTACATATGCATTAATCTCTTGCTAGTATTTACTCTCAAGACAAATGCGAAGAGGTTTAAAATAATATTCCATCAAACGAACAGCCATAACTATCAAGCTTCTAGAAAACTAGAAATCCCTTAAACCATAACAAAAGAACTGAACTTGACATGTATTTGAATGGAATCCAAATAAATATTCTCTTTTATAGGTTTTTGCTGCACAGGAATTTTTTATAACACTGTGTGAGGGGCTGTAGTACCATAAGTTGCATTTTGGGATTCTTTTTTAGTTTTGTTGTGGAAAGAATATCTTAAAGAATAATCAATCAGGTTCCGGTGGTGTTGGACAGACCTTCCATATTATATCTTTAAAACATTGAAAATCATAGATCATTATTACGATCTTGTCCTGAGAAAGACCATTAAATATTTCAAAGCAGCGGATTTTTATGCTGAACTAAATTCTTGGAACTTCAAAAAGGGTTGCAACAAGGACAAAGGTGGCGTTTTAGAACATATGCTCCACAGCATTGCTAATTTTGAAGTTATACCTATGTTAAACTTTTAGAATAAAAGTTGTTCCATTGTCCTTGCTAGACATCATGGCATTATTATTTATTATTGATATAATTTTCTTACAAGAGAGTAGCTGCAGTAATAAGTTTTTTTTTTAATTACTGTCATTATCTATAATGACCTAATTGTCTTTCTTTATTTAACGTTTAAGACTAAAGAAAACGATAAGCTATGAGGAAACTGCAATAGAAATTGTGACCCGGACAAAATAAAATT
>NC_090725.1:240083234-240105734 GCF_036898095.1 Palaemon carinicauda | reverse complement strand
GGTTGGTCGATTCGGAAGAATTTTGTTATACTGTATCCCATATATTCCAAGCAGCATTTGGAACATTAGAAATTATATGATTTTATTTAAAATTATTAAAGTTTGCCATCCTCAAGTCTGTCTGCGATATAGCTGTAACAAATCTTCTATTTCTCTTATTAATGATTTGTTGATATCTTGGAAAATGTATGGAAAATTTTAATATACAGTATTACATGTAGGCTATTTCTGGACCACACTTTTGTTCTGTTGAGTCACATATATCATTCAAGAGTTTAAGTTTTTGCTTATTATATATTGCTGTTAAAACCATTTGATTTAAAACATGAATGTAAAAACTCTATTTCTCTATGAAATTGTATGAAGTTCGAAGTCCGCTGTGTTAATCTCGTGATAGTATTTATTTTGCATTTTTTTAAATGAAGGACATATAACATCTTTCTTCAATTACATTAACGCACAGCATAGAAATATAAGATTTACATTGGAAAAAAGAGCAAACAACATATACCTCTCATTGATTTACTAATAGCGAAAACATCCTCGGTATAAACATCTCTATACACAAAAATCCTATACATGTATGACTTGGCGTGAATCTTCTAAGCATCTATTATGAAAATACAACCATTATTTATCTTTTGACACATTTTACTCTCAACTCTCAACACTGTTTTTTCCACTTTGCCCTTAAGAACTTACATAAATATTACTTTATTTCAACTATTTGTTTTAATCTGTACATTATCATTTCATTCTTATTTATGTGAATTCAATGCATTCAAAGTATGTTTGACTGTGTATAAAGGTTTTGTAACCTACTTGGTCTACGTTTCTTTCATTGCATTTTTTTAGCCCTGACGATAAGAACTGAATTCCTGAAATGTTGGTGAAGAAAATTAATTGTAACTTTAACGATAGGAACTGAATTCCTGAAATGTAGGTGAAGAAAATTAATTGTAACTTTAACGATAGGAACTGAATTCCTGAAATGTTGGTGAAGAAAATTAATTGTAACTTTAACGATAGGAACTGAATTCATGAAATGTAGGTGAAGAAAATTAATTGTAACTTTAACGATAGGAACTGAATTCCTGAAATGTTGGTGAAGAAAATTAATTGTAACTTTAACGATAGGAACTGAATTCATGAAATGTAGGTGAAGAAAATTAATTGTAACTTTAACGATAGGAACTGAATTCCTGAAATGTTGGTGAAGAAAATTAATTGTAACTTTAACGATAGGAACTGAATTCCTGAAATGTTGGTGAAGAAAATTAATTGTAACTTTAACGATAGGAACTGAATTCATGAAATGTAGGTGAAGAAAATTAATTGTAACTTTAACATGTCGAAGTTTCACCTTGCCATCTTATTTTGCCAAAATCATTTATATAAAGAAAGTTAAAGTTTGTGGATGTTAATGTGCTGTAAAAGCGATATTACATGAAAAAAAAAAAACAGCTGTAAATAAGCTAATAATCTAAAAACTTGCGATCATACGTTTTATAGCGCTATACTGCAAAGGGTAATAACAAAATTCACACATTTGTAAATGCACCAAAGCCATGAGATAGATAACAAGATATATTGCTTCCTTTTCCAAAGTATCGGAGAACCACAAATGATCTGGTAAATCTTAAAGATTTTAGGATAAGGATATACTTTTTCAAATGATCTCGAGCGTTGATTCAAAAGTGAGGGCACTCAATGAAGCACACTCCACAAACATTACACAAGAAAGCTCATTGTGTGCGTTAAGAGATAAACTTTTGAGGCAAAATCTAAGTGGTCTATCAGTTTCTAAAGAATAAAAAAATCGGCAGATTGAAAAATTTTAATTTTTCATATATTTTATGGGCTAAAACTTCACTACAGCGTACATATATTTTCTTGTTATGTAACCAAACTTAAATTTATGAAAAACTCACTTTCTTACGGTAGCGATAAAGATATATTTGCAAAACATAATCATAAAACTTAAAAAAAAAATACATTAACTGAATATCGTGGTTCACCTCAAAGACAGACCCGATTATGTAAAGGAAATATAGTTAATGAAACCAAAACCCGGTAATTGCACAGTAATGAATAAGTAACCAACTTACAAAACATAATTTTTGGTAGTGCACTTACCAAAATATTTAAATGAGATAGATAATGAAATTAATTAACAAAAATACGAGCATATGCAGAGTACGTTTATTTGTATATATCATGAAAATGTATCTTTTTAAATCAACATAATTTGTAATGAGGAAACCTATGCCAATGCACATTACCAATATTGACAATAAATGACCTTTTCTGCAGAAAAGTTGCGCCAAAAAGTGAATGAATTAATTGATTAACAACTTCCTGGCTGCTTCATATTATTTTCAGTACGGTTTCAGTGATTCTTAATTCGGCTACCCATCATACAGATCACACATAACTTCAGTCACATTCTAAAAAATATATGTTTTACTAATCTCAGTTATCTCCATTGCTGTCATAGTTTACTGAAACACCAGGTCTAGCGGCTGACAGTAATTGGAGCGTCAGTCGTACAAATACCAATTATACAATATTGTTGAAAATAACCTTAAATTCTATAGTCAAGGCACTTGAAATTCACAACAAATCTGTTAGCAAAAATATTTTCACTAGTAAAAGAGAGAGAGAGAGAGAGAGAGAGAGAGAGAGAGAGAGAGAGATGTTGAATATGGATTGCCAAATCATACTAAATTTTCCTCTGTTGTTAGCACAATATGTAGTACATTGTTTCCCCCTAGTTAAGTATATCAACTTACTGATGGAGGAATTCATCAGAGAGAGAGAGAGAGAGAGAGAGAGAGAGAGAGAGAGAGAGAGAGTTATCCAAAACTTAATGACTCAATACACCTTCCGTATGAAAGTTGATGTTCAGAAAAAAAGAGTAACATGTTCTCATCAAATCACATTTGAAAATGGCAACGTTACTATTCCATTCTCTTATAAATAATTCCAAAAAACAGCAAAACTAAATATAATCCTTTCCGATTTTTCTTTAGTATTTTGTTACTAGAGTGAGAATAAATCGAGATCTACTTCCATTCATATGATAAAGAGTTATCTATTAGTAACGGAACCAATTTGATGTGCCATCTCCGACTTTGGCATCTATCTGGTAAACAACAACAACAACAAACAACAAATAAAGCCGTTTCTACTCCACTGTACGACAAAGGCATCAGATATGTCAAATCATGCCTGGAGTTTAGCCAGTTTTCATCACCACGCTGGCCAGTGCGGACTGGTGATGGTGGGAGATTTTTGTCTGATCGTTCACAGCAACCCAACCTGGTATGGGTAACCCTGACTAAAACAGCTTTGCTGATCATGGCGATACGCAAACCCTTTCACCATGTTAAGGTACACCCAAAGTCTATAAGTAGATCTTGGGTATACCCACTCCGAAAGGGATAACTGGCATATATCCTCCTAAATGTATAGAATTTTGCCTAATTATACCTTTCGCAAGATCTGCAACATAATACAAGAAAGATCACCTCTTATTTTCTCTTCATTGTTTAATTTGATTATTTTGAATTTCTGACGGTCCTCCTACAGAAAAGTAATCAAAAGCAAATTTCTACTGTGAGGTTAACGACATGACGGGTAGATGAATTTTTCCAATTATCAATCATCAACACTACCAAAGAGCTTGAAGTAATTGTATCCTCAAAATAAAGGCACGTTAATATGTTAATATTTAGAATGGACCTATTTCAAAATATTGGCATTGTCATTTATTTCAAAACTAATAGGAATAATAAACTAGCTTAAATTCTACCTAATGAGTATAACAACTTTGGTTTGATAACATTTCGTCAGGTACAACGATAAGAAACATATCAATCAGAATTCAAGTTGCAAAAGGATGCAGCAATAAGATAACCGAAGTCAGAGTCAGCCTAATTTGCATCGACACAAGATATAGACATAAACATCTACTGTATTCAAGCAGACGTATGTTCATATCAGCTTTCCAGATATGACCAAACACTATCCTGCAATTGCATGAAGCCCACTTTTGAATAGAATAATTTGTGATAAATTTATCGTCTGCAATTTATAACAGGATGTTGACGAACGTTCAATTCAAGCTGTTATGCTACTTCTGGAGAGGAAACAATATTGATAAAAGGTAAAGATGATATGGAAGCAAGTGCCAAAGTGGCGGTGTTTCGTTCTGGATGTTATTAAAAAAAGAAAACAATTGAAAATTTATTAAAACAAGAAAAGCACTCTGAAAGGGCAGACCTCCGCCACGGCAGCTTATTTCTCGAAACTAGCTTACCAATCCCAGAATCAATTCAAATCATTGGCGTATTTGAAGTGTGTGACAACCATGTGCGAACTTGGGGTTAAGGTTAGGGTTAATTCGGTCGACCTTATGCTCGCCCTTGACCTTGACCTTTGACATAGGACTTTCAAAGTTGAATAACTTCCACGTCTCAGCGTAGCAATTAATCCTCGAAAGGTTCACTACTCTGTGAGTAAAATTGTGGCCAGGAAGTTGTTCACAAACAGAGAAATAGACAAACTGACAAACAGGGACGAAAACATAACCTCCTCCCAAATTCGTGATACTAGAGAGACCACGGTAGCAAAGAGGCTACGGATATGAATAGGTATGCTTACCAAAGAGTCTACAAAATTAAAGACGTTAGTGCAAAAGAGACCACAGCATTGATGGTGTTACAATAGTAAAGACGATAAGATAAGAGAGAAATTACGATGCTATACACTTCCTGATACAGAAGGGTGACGATGAAAAAGAAGCTAGAGTGATGGTCACGTTCCAGTTTCTAATGTTATGAATACAAAGAGCAGCAAATGCTAATCAAACAGTCCTCATAGAACTACCAAGTCAAAAGGCTTACGATAAAGGAGAGGTTACAAAGCCAAAGAGAGCTCACATAAAGAAAACGTTTATAGATCAACACAGTTAATGTATTGATGAAGCTACAATTCCAAATTGGCCAAGAATAAGAACAACTGACGATTCCAGGAAATACGACTAACAAGAGACAACATTAGAGAAAAGGCTAAGAGTCCCAAAAGGACCGTGTCCCGTCCAATAGCAAACAAAAAAATTGTACCATTTTGAAAAGTTTTCATTCCAAAGTGGCTATGATTACGAATGGAACTTCTGAGTATTCCCGTCTCGTCTGACAAAACTCTCTATTTATGGCCGTAATACCTTTCGACTAGTCTCTCAGGAATGTTATTTATGTCTGAAAGATGTCTCGCCCATTCGAATAAGTATTCGATTCCGGGATCTCATGAATGCAGAAGGAGGAGAAGGCTAAGGCGAAGGAGAGAGAGAGAGAGAGAGAGAGAGAGAGAGAGAGAGAGAAAGAGAGAGAGAGAGAGAGAGAATTTCACGAAACTTTGTAAAATGATTAGAGCCATTTTGAAATTGAGGGGGAGGACGGTAATCGTTAATGACAATATCAATAATGAAAATAAAAGTTTCATTGTACAAAATCCAATTCTGAGTAGGAAACAATCTTTTTTTATAATCAATCAAACTTGTATCTCCAGACAACAGTGAACATGAAAACTATTATATTCAATACTACTTGAAACCTAACCTACTTTGTACTTTCAACAATACTATGAAATTTATTAAAATTTTTAAGACTATTCAAAACAACCCTCCAGAGATTAATCACAGCATCAGCATATTGATAGAAATGCGTCACTCACATATAAAAATATAGAGGAATTAACTATACTGTACGCTCATCAAAAGGATTAATTTTTACTGACACAACCAAAAATATTAAAAAAGCACAATTAACCTATAAACTATATATACCAATACCCCCATAAAGAAAAATAGGTGAGGGACATGGTAGTTGTCCTCGAGGGCGGTTATCGTGCCTCGTGCATGCAGTATTCCCTAATCTGGAAACCTCTGAAAACGTTGGATTGTGTATTTCTCCGCTATCGTACACTGACACTTCAATTACTGTGAGAGATATATATTGCCTTCTCGGCGTCTTTTCATCTCTTACTGATACATTTGGCTTCAATTGCTCTAATAAATGGGAAAATGGGAAATCAATATTAATGCAATATAGGCTGAAAAATGTCTTTCAGAGTTATCTAAGCAATTTCAAATAGATTTAGATATAAATCGTTAAAATAAGTATATTAACTACGATCTACAGTTTGGTAAATTGTAAGACAGATTAAGATAAAATAAAGTGGATAAAAGCATTCAAGGCCATTCAAAGTCTCTGCTCCCAACACTTTAATTTCCTTGGAAAAAAAACTTATGCCTTTCCACAGCCATGATTTTCAATTAATAAATTTAATTAAATATCTAAATACATCATTGGTTTATAAAATATATCTGCCTTTGTGAATGATAGGACGCGGTGAGAAATCTAAAAGTGTTACTGCCTTGCCAGTTAAACCCAGACACATGATTTAGAGGTGTCGTCGTAGGCAAGAAGTTAAAATGGTAAAGGAATTTACGCTATTTTTTTTTTTTTTGGGGGGGGGGGGACCAAGGTGGGAACAGAACGCCAATTTATTTTCATTATCCTTCTCCCTACTCCCCTGACTTTACTGACCCTTAAAATGTCATATACATTGTTTTTAAGGGATAGTAACCCTTAACAGTGATATATATATATATATATATATATATAATTATATATATATATATATATATAATTATATATATATAATTATATATATATATAATTATATATATATATATACATATATATATATATATATATATGCGCTTAGCGATATTAGGGCATTACTTTGCTGACGTTTGGTTAAAAAGTTCCACTAAAACCTCTTCGTTTCATTATGATTCTGGATTGTTTTTAAAGCTTTTTTTACAATACAAAATGGATTTAGCTAAATCTTAAAACATTGCCTATTACAACACCTACTACTCCAAGTAGTAGTAGTGATAAAGATTACAAAAATATCTGCCCTTCATTATAAAAAGTATAACTCGAGAAAGTCGACCACGTGGTTGATAAAGTGTTAATTTTTTTCCAATTAAGCCATGAATGTAACGAATGCCTGAATTTTCCCTGATCCGATGTGGCCAATGGCAACGCTATCTCTTTAATTTGTTTGAAAAAAAATTAGCATGAAAAATAAGTCTAATTACCGTTAGCACGCATTCCCCCTATTCACAGAGGGAATGGTGTTCTGTATATGCAAAAATTAAGAGAATCAATGAATTTTGTATTTCAAAAAACATTAACGCCATTTTTAAATTATCTTAATTAGTAGGTCAACCACTAAAAAAAGCTATAAAGACATGTATAAGTGGTATTTCTCTTTATATTAATATCACAATTCAAATATACTGTACATATATATCGGTACACAGTTTACCAGTTCTAGGAAATAACTTTGGTGGTACAGATAAAATTAGTATATTTTACTAATTACTATTATCATTACCACCCAGTAAAAAACAGGATGCTAGAATCTCGAGGGCTCCAACAGGGAAACAGGCAAGTGCTGATAGGAAATAGAAAAATATATGACAAACTGTATAATAGTAGAAGGATTAAAATAAAATAAAATATATTAAGATCAGTGACAACATTAAAATTGATGGGAAATCACTAAGAACTAGCCAAACAATGTGTTCAGAGATTAACATCTAAACAAGGAACATAATAAACACAAAACATTTGTCCAACAAATTTAGATGAGAGTCAGAACGTGGAGACCAAACAGAATAGCCAAACCATGATAAAAAGGAAGAATTAAAACATTTCCTCTAGATATATTTATCACCATAAACCTTGAAAGACTTTCTAAATACGCCATTTCTATGCAACTGGAGAATGGCATCACATTCTCCAAGGCATTTTCGAAAACCAAACAGCAAACTAGGGAACAGATGATTGATTACCTTCCGCATACCTACTGTATTTACACGTTTTGCCCAAAGCCGTTCATAAACTTTAGATAATATCGGAGTTATGGATATTGGGCGGTATTCAGCAAGGCTAGAGCTACTATAAATACTAAAGTCCTGGAATTTTTTGACAGTGAGAAAGCTTATTCTAAAGATTAATGAACTTTGTTGAACGATCACATTATGAGACCTATACTACGAATCAACACTAAAATCCTCAGGACACCAATAAGGACTTTTTTATTAATTTCTAAAGCTGATTGAAGACTTTACTACAAAGAAGAAACCCTAAAAAAACTATTAAGATCTCAATTTTCTTTCTAGTATTTCCAAAAGACCATACATTCCCTCGCGGAATAAAGACAAATATTTGAAAAATCAAATCAAAAGGGTTTCGTAATATTTGTTTTTCCGGTCATATCGCCGCTACGAGAACCCATTTGTTTAAGCAGTTTCATTTTCCTTCAAACTTTTTCCGTCTTGGTTTTGTGGATAAGATTTTCTAGACAGAATAAATGGCATTTATTATTATAAATATTGATAGTTTGCTATACCGTGTAGACTTTCATAGCATATATTTCTTGGATTATTTACACTTGGTTTTTTTTATTGATTTCTATCGCAACAGCCCATTACTTTATTTAAGAAATCAGTTTTTCTTTGTCACAATTCTGTAACAATTTTATTATCTCTTTAGACAAATTTGACCAAATTTAACCGCATTTTTTTAGTGACTTGGTCTAAATATTTGTAAAGTGAAAAAGTCCGGCTTGTGTACAACCCTAACGAAGCTTTAATTCAAAGAGCTTAACCGGAAAAAACTATAAAATACCCAAATTCACTCAATTATCTTCGGGACCAACGATATCTAATGGTTGAAATTCCTGTACATCATGAAACGCAGATGCATTAAAACCGAGTGTAGTTAGACACAACTAATTCAGAAAAAACATTGGTGTATGTTATAAAATACATTCTTAAGGTCCCTCAAGGATTCAACTTTTGCCATTAAAACATGGATAAAATCCCATCTGTGTATCACATGACATAGATAGGCAAAAAGACATGAAGAGACGATCTATAACCTTCCCCTTCCTTCCTCTCACTCTTTATCGAATAATGGAACAAACGGAAATGAAAGAACTTCCTTGGCACTACGAAAAAAATAAAGATCTAATCTTGAAAAATGTTACAAATAAGCTTTTCCGTCCCTTTTCTTTAACCCCCCTCCCCCCCCCAAAAAAAAAAGGTGGGAAGAAAAAAGGGAAGTTGTAAGAGTGAATTTTGTGTTGATTCCCGTTGATATGAACTGATTTGACTTCTTAAAAATAAAGTCAGGCGGAGCCTATATGATAGGAAGGATATAGCTTCAAAAGGTGCATTTTTGTAACGGAGAGAACCTAAATCATGTTGAAAAAGCGTATGGATATGGTCTACAACTCGTGGCATTTCCCACGGTAACAGTGTTTAGGAGTCAAGATAGTGGTGGTAAAAAAAGTGTCTCCCTATCAGGCTTCCAGTGCCAATCCTCAAGGAAGTGGTGCTGAAAAATTCCACCACATCTAAGCAACAAAATGTTTTTTTCTCAAATGTCTATTCGTGTTGAAATACTTTTTTCCCATAATTGGCTGGACGGGGTTGCAGCTGATAACCCCCTTAACTTTTGGCTACAGCTCTATTTGTTAACACGAATAAAATGCTGAAGAATGCCATTCTAATCAAACTTAACCATCTTGTATCCAATCTTTACGTAAGAATGTTGAAAAGACAGGTAAAAACATATGATGAAAGACATCATTATATTTTTTATCGCCACATTTGAACTAATGGAGAAATAGATTTATAATCCAATGAAAATTTTTATGATTAAATAGTACTGATCAGAAATCTGTGGAAAATCACAGGATTGAAAATGTAAACTTAGAAATTACGCGAGTCCCAAAATTACAGAAAGTGCTCAACATGCTAGCGGAGATTACAGGAATATAACAAGTTTAATCATCCTCTGAAGATATATATATATATATATATATAATATATATGGCGTTAATCACATAGAAATTGAAAAATCCTACATGAAAAAAACCAGTAGAACCACCATCAGCATAATCTTTATATTGTAATATCTGTACCACTAATAATAATACAAAACTAATGACTCTAGAAATCCTTCTATAAAACCCAATATTAAGAAGCCTCATTTCCAGCAGATGGAGAGGTGAGCAGACAGGCGGACAGACGGACGAAGGAGCGACAAGGAATTGAAATATCTTTTAAATTGAGCGAAGACATTATTTTTAAGTTCCGACTGACATAATTGCCTCGGGTCAGTCATTAGTGGGGGCGATTGAAATGACCGACTTAAATCCTTTTTATCTCCTTTTAAGACGGAATAATTCCATCTTAATATCTTCAGAATATCTTTCTGGGACGAATCATACTTTCTTGGGTAGTATTGTGAAAAGATATCTCATATGGATAGTAAGTTTATTTGTTTCTCATGATTTTCATCTTTTGTGGAAATGGAATTTTTTTTTTTTTTTTGGGGGGGGGGCAGATTTAAGCGGAAGAAAGGGTGAAATAGAAATGGACACCTGATGATACAAGAGTTCAGAAACATTTATCTGAATAACCTCGACAAAGGAGTTGGATGAAACAAGTAGTCACCTTGCGACATTTGGCCATTTTCATAGACAATCAAATGAACATATACTATTTATACTCTCACCCAGATCAATAAACTATGGAGTTTTCTTTTTCACACACTGTACGATGAAGAAGGACTTTTAGCAGATATGCTTATTTCAGGATCTCTCTCTCTCTCTCTCTCTCTCTCTATCTCTCTCTCTCTCTCTCCTCTCTCTCTCTCTCTCTCTCATTACTATACACATTATACACACACACACATTATATACATATATACTGTGTATATATATATATATATTATAATGCGTTGTGTATACATATAGTATATGATTCTAGAAATATAGAAATATGTAGGAGCTTTTTTTTTCGAGAAAAAGAAGAAATCAAAGTTAAAAGAAGAAATGTAATAATCTAACGACTACTTCAATACGAAAATGATTACGTTATATACACTATTATTTTACAAGCGATATAAGAAAAATATATGAATATCATAATAACACGGAAAATTTCAGATGAATATTATAATTCATCAGTGAATCCTTAATTCGATTAAAATAATCGTTCGACTCAAACACAAAATTTTTAAGCCATTAAAATTAATCCTTTCATATATTTATGAAACCTATTGTGAATGAGTAAGTAATCATGATGTTTCTCGTCTGTGTTTTATCTTTCACAGTTTCTTTAGATTGTTTAAATGCCAGAGAGCGATGAGCGAGAGTGTGTGTGTGTGTGTGTGTGTGTGTGTGTGTGTGTGAAAGAGCTATAAAAATTCTCATTGTTACAGGACTCTATTTCCAATATTATTCAACTTTTAACATTGCATGTCATTACATTTCGACATTGGAAAATTCTCTATCGATTTTCAACAGATGCGAAATTTTCTTTTGCAGACTTATCTATAAAAATCTATCTTTTTTCGGGATAAACTAAAAACTAATAGAATATTTCTCTCTCTCTCTCTCTCTCTCTCTCTCTCTCTCTCTCTCCTCTCTCTCTCTCTCTCTCTCTCTCTTATCACCTCTTCAGCCTATTGTTTTCCCCTTCGTTCTCCTGCATCGCCTAAACCCACTGGTCCGGCTTACTCATTCAGAGGTGCATAAAACACCACCTCCCCTTATGCGGTCTCATTGTCTTATCCTGTGATCTCCCTCTCTATACAGTATGACTCTTTCTATTTCCCTCGCGTAGCATTAAAACATTATTGCATCTCTAACTATATCCCTTTAACCAGTAATTCCTTCTATTCAAATATATAAAAAGTGTTACACATCTCTGCTATATACCTGCTTTAGAAATAAAATGGTCCCCCTGCTCTCTCTCTCTCTCTCTCTCTCTCTCTGTCTCTCTCTCTCTCTCTCTCTCTCTCTCTCTCTCTCTCTCTCTCTCTCTCTTCAGGAGTCTTCACCTCAACTGGCTTTTTATTGGACGTATCTTGACCTTGTTGGATGAGTAAGGAAAGGTAGGTGAGGGAAAGGGGATGTAAAGGAAGGCATATGGGAAGGGAAACGGAGGGAATAAGAGTGAGAGGAAGAGTAGGATACCAATCTGAAAAGGAATGAACATACTCATTCAGTAGAGAGAGAGAGAGAGAGAGAGAGAGAGAGAGAGAGAGAGACCGAAAAACGTCATTATTGATTTTCCAAGTCTGTCGGGTTTGGCGCATCTTTATAAAAGAGGATAGAAGAAAGTAAGAGAGAGAGAGAGAGAGAGAGAGAGAGAGAGAGAGAGATTAAAACGACGACGATGATGCAAATGAGAGATATAAACAAGCAAACACTAAAAAATCAAAATAAAAAATAAAAAAAAAAATATGCCATGAACGTTAAATTGACAATACAAGAAATAAGGAGACTCGCAAGACACTGGACAATAGGATTTTGTTGAAAAAAAAAATACTGAAACTATGAAAATATAAAGGAAAAGAATGCGCACAATTAAATAAGAACTCGTGGACCAAAAATATGGTCAAAAAAGGAAGAAAGGGAAGAAGGAAGGGGGGTGGGAGGCTTTTTGATGTTGGGGTTATCCTCCTAGATCTGTCTCGACAGAGCTTGAGCAAAAAGACATTTGTGACGGTAGCACAAAAAAAAAATCTTCATTTCTGGGTTACCTCTCTGAACAGAATCTACTAAGGCTGGACATTTTGACAAAAAACATTAATCTCACTTCAACAGTGTCCGCCTCCTTATCTCATCTTTACATCCCATTTTATCTTTGTTAAGTATATAAATGTTGTAATGGTTTTTAAATTGTTACTAAATTATTTGCAATTTAAGCAGAGCAAGTTTAGCTAATGCAATATAAATTAAGGGTTATAACAATGGTGCAGTCTGCCAGTGTCTAAGGTTTTCGTATTTATTTACATACCTCTTTATGCCGTACTGATTTCTGCAATAATTTGCTAAGTTTATCTACGACAGTTTAGAATTCTCTCCAACATTAACTAGATTACCATCAGGAAAGAATTCTATTTGATGTATCAAATTTCCTTTATAATCAAAACTCTATATATGCTACTGCTTTCCGAAATAAAATATATCTGGTTTTACTCTACATGGTTTTATGAAAAGTCTAAACACAACACAGGGATAAAATAACTATCAAACGATAAGGAATCATGGCATGTCGTTTATGACATTTCCATTTGATACGTAGAGCAAATTGACAAAAAAATACTCGATACTCGGTAGGACGTTACAAATAATTTCTCACTCCCGTACCTCAAGTACTTGATGCATCTTGTTTTTTTTTTTTTATGTGTACCGATACATACTTAAGGGATACAAAAAGAAGGAAAGATTCGATAAAAAATTTTAGGGACACTCTATTTTCGATCTCCCACAGTTGATATATGAAGACGAACAAAGATATACGACTCCTAATCAAGTTCCATAGAAGTGAAGTTTTAACAAAATTTTTCTTACACCTACAATAACAATCAATCTCCTATCCAACGGAATCCCTCTCTCTCTCTCTCTCTCTCTCTCTCTCTCTCTCTCTCTCTCTCTCTCTCTCTCTCTCTCTCTCTCTCTCTCTCTCTCTCAACGAAGCAAATTAAAATCAAATATATACAGTACAATATAACTCCTATGCTCTCCTGCTCTAGTTTGGTTCAAGTTATTGCTAGTAAATTGCCTTCATTATTATCGGGTCAATTTTTTCCCCCTGAAGTGGCCAAAAGAGAAAAGTTCTCCATGGACATTGGATGATGTCCACTTTGTGAAAGATCTCTGATGGATGAAAGGGTTTGCTATTTAATTATATGTTATTGAGGAATGAGCGAAGTGCTCCAACAATCTTGTTGGGTAATGCCTTTCACTTTTCCCAATCGGACACTATGGAAGGAAAAAAGTTTTCGAAAGCTAACCAATAATCATGGTCATCATATCCCCGGCCCTCTTATTCATGTTGAGATTCCGCTTTCCACGAAATAAATCAACAGCCGATATATATATATATATATATATATATTATACAAGCGATAAAGAACATTTACATGTACATAGAAATATGTATACACATATATATATAAACTTTATGCGTGTAAATAATGTATTTATGTATGTACGTATGTATGTATGTATATATATATATATATATATATTATATATATATATATATATATGTGTGTGTGTGTGTGTGTGTGTGTTTGCCTTTGGGACGCAGCATCTCTCTGATGCAATCTTCATTTAATGCAATTACTTTAGTGGGGTCAAAACGTTTCCCTTAGGAATCCTTGTATTTGCAACGGGTGATCTGTGATGGTGCATGTCTGCTCATAGATACGTGTGTTTGTATATATGTAAACATATCTAAGCATATAATCAGTTCATTTCCTTTTTAAAATCTTCAAAGGATCTCTGCAATTTTGAAATATTTTCATTTGTCACTTTTTTTTTTTTCATTTTCTTAAAACCTTTAAAGTTTCATTGATAATTATTCAATTCTAATTTTAGATGGACATTTATAAATGAAAGGGATGGTGAAACTAACGTCACTTAATATTTGATAAAGATATAGTATTAAAGAAACAGTGCTGTAGTGATGAAATAAATAAAATGAATGATTACCGTTCGTTTAACCAAAGATTCACGCAGAAGAAACTAAAGAAACTAGCATAAAAATGATGATTCTTGCCGGAAACGCATTGACGCCACCTATGCATTTCCTTTAATACATACATATATACATTTATGCATACATACCCACATACACACACCACACACATATATATATATATATATATATATATATATATATATATATATATATATATATATATATATATATATATACATACGCGCAATTATATTACGGATTATCAATTATCTAAAATAATAATAAAAAGTCTATCTATCAATTTTAAACTGACAACAGCATTCAGTATTGGAATACCATTAAAACCTCATTCATTATATGAAAATTATCAACAACTTTATGCTTCGTTATTGGAAAAATTATAATTACTTTTTAACACGTTATATTATGAAAGTAAGATTTCTTAATTTCACAACAAAACTTTGGGAAAACTGAAAAAATATAAAGTTTTTGGCGCTATTTCATATTAATGGTTGTTGTTTTTTTATGAAACACAGTTGATATCAAAAGGCGTGAGACGCTGCATCAGGCTTTTGTATCATATCCTAATTATTATTCAATACCTTGCGAGTCTTTAAAATGACTCGTCATTCAAGTGTTAGCTAACTATATCTAAAATAAATGGTAAAGAGCATCACATTCATTAAACGTTAACAATATATATATATATATATATATATATGCATACATACACTGTATATATTATGGGTCAGAATTACCCTTAAGTTTAAGTATGCCAGGTACCAGCAGAGATCAAACCACAATAATGTAATTTACGAGAATTTATTAACATAACTGGAATAAAAATTTACATATTCACAATGTCTGCTACAAACCTCACTCGTTGGGAACAATAATCGCACGTAGGAATAAGTCCTTAGAGTCTCCCAGTAGTTAACAGATAAAGACCAATAAGGTCTTTTAAGCTCTCTTTGTGAAGGTCTGTGAATCTTCCTTTTTTCGTGACTTGGTCTCTATTTTTATTCTACTAAAGTTCTGAAATCCAGATCAAACTGGAAATATCTTTCTACCTCCTTAAACAGTTAAAAACAAAGAACAGGTAAACAAGCAATTCTAATTCTAAAAAGACTAAAGTGCAGTAACTTAAAGTAAAATAGAGAAAACAAGTACCCATCAATCTTCATAACTACACACACACACACACACACACACATATATATATATATATATATACGCATACATTTATAACTTGGACTATTTTTCACAATTTTGGTCGAGGTTATGAGCTGTTACTCAAATATATGTCCAGTTTCTAATTACCATATAATCATCTTACTGCTAAAGTGATTCCTCAAATTAAAAATTGGACCAAAACTTCTTGTTTATCCCAAATCAAGTCCAGCAACATCGACTGTGCCTATGCAGTCGTCATATTTCTTACTACTTTTCCTCATTGTAGGATCAAAACACCTTTGAAGAGGTTGGTTCTAATACAGGCTCAAAGGGAAGGCGCCTGTTCTAATGAGCTCTTTATGACGGTGTTTCTGAAGTTGTTAAAAAGGGACAAAGAATAACTTAAAGAAACATAACTCACCGAGTTGGATGATATTTGTATGAACAGCAACTAATTAAAACGGAGTTTTTAGGGAATCCATGCGTGAAATATGTGGTAGTAAAATAGATATACTGTATATGAGTGTTTATATATATATATATATATATATATATATATATATATATATGTATATATATATATATATATATATATATGTATATATATATATATATATATATATATATATATATATATACATATATATATATATATATATATATATATATATATATACATTCAAGTATCTACTTTGTGAATGTTTACGTTTTACACACATGCACACTCACACTCACACACACACACACACACACATATATATATATATATATATATATATATATATATATATATATATATCATTCAAACGTATGCAATAACAACATCCCACACAAAGAAAGAAATAGAACCTTTTATGAAGATCTGGAAATATCTTTGAAAAAACATAGGACTCAATTTACATTTCTTTGGGTGATTTCAATCGTAAAGGAGGCCAAAAGAAGAGAGTAGAATCAACAGTAGGTAAATGTGGATTAGGCTCAAGAAATGATAGGAAAGACATGCTTGTAGAATTTGTATATGAAACAATCTTAAAATCTTGAACACCTTTTTTTAATGAAAAAGAACATAGAAATGAACATGGAGAAGACCAAGTAGAGAAACAAAAAATTAAATAGATTTTATTCTCAGCGAAAAAGTTTAATTTAGTTAAAGATGTAAATGTTAAACAAGTTAAAGTCAAGCAACCAGAGAATGGAGAGAAGTTAAATTTGTCTAGACCGAAGGCAAGAAGGAAAAAAACTAATTTTGATAAAGAAAATAAACACTTCTGTTATAAGAAAAACTCTGATGAGTTTAGTTTGGCAATACAAAATAGGTACTCCCAACTACATGATGAAATGTAAGCAAGTTAAGAAGAAATGAACTGTAATTTTTAAAAAAAATGTATTGGAATCAGAACAAGAGATAGGTGGAAAAGTTTATAAACAAGATCAAGGAAAACTGTCGGAAAAGACCATAAACCTAATAAAGAAAAAATTAGAAATGAGGGTAAAATCCAAGAAGAGAAATAAAATTAGTAGAGCTATACAAAACAATAAACCCCAGATATTCGTAAATACAATCAGACTAAAATTAAGGAAACGCTAAAGAAAGGAAAACGCGTCAACAGATGTTTGCTTTTAAGGATCAAAATGAAAATATGCACAAGATAGATAGAGTGATAAAAATTGCAGAAAATTTCTATACATTGCTATACAATAGTGACAGAAGAAATAACTTTGCCTGTAGAAATAATGAAACACCTGAGCCAGTACGAACAGTAATAATAAGAGAAGTAAAGAAAGCATTAAAAGGCATGGAAAGAGGCAAAGCAGCAAAATATGACGTAATAATCTATTTAATAATAAATGAAGGAGATTTCATAGTAGTAAAACTCGAATAACTTCACACAAAATATCTGCAAGAATGCTCTAGAGTGACTTACAGCTAGGGAAAACTTTGCCATTATACTAATTCACAAAAAGATATAAAAGACCTGAAAATCACCGCCCAGTAAGTTTACTCACAGTAATATATGATATACTTACAAACCACTACGTATGGCTTTTACAGACTATGAAAAAAACTTGATTTTGTCAAAGCTTCAGCAGTAAAGAAAGCCATAACAAGACAAGGAATATATAAATCTTATGTTAGAACACTAGTAGATATCTATCCAAGAAGTAAAGTAGTCCTAAAACTACATACTCTACATACTGTAAAGATGGTGAGAAAATTCTGATTGAGAAAGGAGTTAGACAGGGAGATCCCCACCTCTCCTAAATCATTCACAGCGTACCCAGAAAAAAAAGTTTTAAAAAATTTAGATTGAGAAAATGTAGGAATTAACATTAATGAGGAATACCTTAACAACTTAGTATTTGCAGATGACATAGTTCTATTTGATGAATCATGGGAAGAATTACAAAAGATGATAAAAGAAATGTAGGACTGAAAATGAATATGAGTAAAACTAAGATAATATTCAACAAAAATGCAGAGAGACAACAATTAAGTGTTATGGACAAACCTTTAGACATTGTTACTAATTATATGTACTTAGGACAGACAGTAGGGGCTCCCTGGGTAATAAGAAATAAATTAAAAGAATGATAAGCATGGGATGGAGAGCTTTTGGTAAACAAAATAAAATGATAAAAAGTAAAATGCCACTTTCTCTAAAATGAGACGTATTTAATCAGATGGTCCTACCAGTATAAATTTATGCATCAGAAACTTGGAGCCTTGCCAAAGCCTTAGAACATCCGCTAGTTGCAACTCAAAGAGCCATGGAAAGAACAATTCTGAGAATAACACTAAAAGGCAGAAGAAAGAGCAACATGGATATGAGAGCAAAATAAAGTAGAGGATATTTTAACCAAAAGTAAGAAAAATAAATGAACATGGGGAGAGCATATAATGAGAATGACAGGTAGACAAGATGAATAATAGAATGGATTCCTAGAGATTGCAAACTAGGCAGGGGATGAAAAAGAAGACGATAGATTGAAGAGCTAAGAAAATTTGCGGGTATACACAGTCATAGAAAGACCATAAACAGACGCGTGTGAAAGGATTCTGCGGCCTTTGACTTGCAGTGGACTAGCAACAGAAGATGATGATGATAATTACATATGTACACACACACACACACACACACACACACACACACACACACATATATATATATATATATATATATATATATATATATAACAATCATGTGCTGATATTACCTTCACAATATTTTCAACATATTCTATAATTGTAAAACCCTTATAATCCATTGCCTCATTAACCCATATGAATATGCAATACTTATGTAAATTATCCAGTAAATTAGTTAACATAATTACGCAAATATGACAGCAGTAATGAAGACCATTTTTCCTTACCGGTAATAAAATATATCATATCTCGTGTAATGAGCTCTCATAATATAAACTTTCGCATTTGATTAAACAGAAATACACATGAATCACAACATAACACCAAACTGAGTTAAATGCCTGATATGTTTAGAAAAATATATCATAAAAGGTTTTATTTACTTTGCAACATTATGATAAATTAAAAATTATATGAAGAAAAATTAGATACGAACACTGTTTTATGTAATTTAGAAATAGTTATAGTATATACATTAGTGAAATGATAAAAATGTGTAACAAATAAAAATATACCCCCTTTACAGGTAAAGCCTTTGACTGGAAACACCTCAGGTAAAGCGGGGTCTGACAGACCCCCCCCCCCACAAAAAAAAAAAAAACTTTCACTGCATTTATTGACAGAAATCAAAACATATGTACTTTAACTTGAGAGTGACTATAATTGTTAAAAACATTTTTAACAAACCTTTGAGGGGAAGCACAATAAGTCATAATGACAAAGACTATATGATGGTTAATGGCCTCAGAATCCTCTCCCTATACATTGAGCATGACCTTGTAATTATAAACACAATATTCAAGCCCAAGGACAAGCTCAAAAACACTTAGATGTCCGAGGTCTAAACACTGACATATCAACGATGTAAGATTAACTCGAGTCATGCAAGGAGTGAACTTTTAGATAGCTCTCCGAATTATCGGATCCGTCTTTAAATAAAAAAAAAATCTACCTCACATTGAACTGTACTGCCCTGAATAAACAAGGCCTATCTTCACAACTGATATTCCTACGGAAGATCCAGAGATTGAGTTGGTGATGGACAGCCATCTGATATGAGATGATGCAGGATCAATAATTAACTTAACTAAATGATCGCATACAGACCGGCTCGATGTAAACTCTGATATCATTAAACAAGTAATTGAAAGAAAAATAGAAAGTACATGACGACAGTCGTCAACCCCCATTCATCTGCACTAGCCCAAAGATGGTGAGATCTGAACTTGGAGGCACAAAGTCAAATATGTATGATAAAGAATTGTTGGTGGGGTGAACGGACAAGGGAATTCAAGCCTTAATTTCAATCAATTAAAAATTCAAACTAATTAAACACAAATTGATAACATTTTACCAGTCCCTATGAATGAAATGCAGCATTTAACATGGATGAAGCACATACAGTTACCTCCAATGAGAGATCTTGTGAAGATACAGAGAACGTATTATGTAGAAATCTAGTGATAATGTTATTTCAGAACAACCTAAGGTTAATTCGATATCACTGCTCTTTAAATACTGTTATGGACATTATTTTGAGATTTTCATGTCATGATGCTTATTCCTCGGCCACACTGTACATAATTCCACTAAATATGCGTAGGCTGTCAATGGCTGATTCAACAGCAAAATCAAATCTTCAAACCAATTACTTTTAGATTATGAAACTTCAGTCTTCCTCTGTGCTTCATACATCTTGTTCCTTTCGTATCAAGAGCAGGTTTGTCGTCGCAATAGAGTATTAGCAGATTTTACACGTTGTTTTCTTTCTTTCTTGTAGAGGTCGGGTTTGATTCTGGCTCAGTTGCCTGAATCAATCTCAGTGATCTTTATAACAACAAAAACTAAGAGATATCAATCTGAAAAGACGAATCAGGACTGAAGAAAAAAAAAAGAAACTAAAATACGAAAAGACGACACGTTCTCGTAAAAAAAAAAAATATTTGCTCCGACTTGCAATCAAGTCTTTAATTATACATCGTATTTTTGGAGTTAATTAAAGAGTGAATCAAGATCCCATTTCCAATTCAAATTCAAATTTCTTCAAGTCCCCAAAACTTTGAGAGCAAATCATAGAAATCAATAATATGAGAGAGAGTGAGGGGGAGTGATTTCATAATTGCCAAATTATAATCGAAAACAATAGATACATATACCATGAAGATATTCAAAATATAATAACACTGAAGAAAAAAGGCACAAGAAACCATATCATACATAATCTAAGCACAGTGTTGCAAAGTTAAACAAAAAATTCTAGTGTTTAATTTTCCAATTTATTCTTGTGACGTTTTCAATACCATTTTTCCATTGTAATATTACTCTCTCTCTCTCTCTCTCTCTCTCTCTCTCTCTCTCTCTCTCTCTCTCTCTCTCTCTCTCTCTCTCTACAGTGTTGAAAATGTAACGATTTTGCTTTGCATGTAGTAAGTGTTCAACTACTAATTACTTTCCTCTACCATTGGTGTTACAACTATTATCATCAGGCAAATATACCATATAAAAATATTGCTAAACTCAATTCAAAGGTTAGAAGAGTCTGTTCATTTCAAGCCTTCTGGGGAGAGGAAGTAAGCTACACAAATTCCTTAGAATCCTCCCTGTCCAAAAGGCGAAAAAGTCCTTATGGAAGATAAGAAGAATAAACCCTATGCGCTGAAAATATAAAAGTATATTTTGAATGTCCTTCTTGTTCTTAGTCAGGGTCTTTAATATAGCTGCACACCAGTCTTGGACTATAAACAACTATGTTTATCTGCGAACTTTATGACTAGCTACTCGGAAACGAGAGAACAATATTATGGTCCTTTTCTTCCTTGAACACTGGCCTTCTTGCTACTTTTACTACTGATAACAATTTTACCTCAATGGATAACTTCCCAGGAACAAAAATGGTCATACATATATAATAATTAATAAGCCTTCATTCTGAAAGAATTATAAAAATATCATTTGAATATAAAATAAAAAAAAATTGATCCTGGTAATATACGAATAATTTGTTATTTCTTTCTCGCTCTCTCTTAAAAACATGTATGATTTGTATAAACTAACGCTATTCATATTTTTCTTTAAAACATAAATCATTTTCAAGCTTAGACTTGCATCGTTCTTTTTCATACTAACCTATGGTATTGAATCTTTACATTCTTTTTCCCTCCATTAAGGAAAGAAAACGTCTTTTCCTGAAGGGTCTTCATAAACATTATTGTAACAAATCTCGCCGTGGTTTGATAATGGGAGAAAACCAAAGGTAGATCTTTACACAAAAAAAAATATTTGCTCCGACTTGCAATCAATTCTTTAATTAAAGAGTGAATCAAGATCCCATTTCTAATTCAAATTCAAATTTCTTCAAGTCCCCAAAACTTTGAGAGCAAATCATAGAAATCAATAATATGAGAGAGAGTGAGGGGGAGTGATTTCATAATTGCCAAATTATAATCGAAAACAATAGATACATATACCATGAAGATATTCAAAATATAATAACACTGAAGAAAAAAGGCACAAGAAACCATATCATATATAA
>NC_090725.1:240053234-240078234 GCF_036898095.1 Palaemon carinicauda | reverse complement strand
AAAATTCTACTAATTTCCGATCTTCCTTTTTTTTATCATACGAGGTCACTATTGTACTAAATAGTGCATTGGGGACTCAACTTATTAACTAGACATGATATTGTCTGTACTTCACTTTGATTGCTAAACAACAATACTTGCTAACTTCAAAACTAATTTGAATCTTACTAATTGTTTATTCTGCTTATATATTGATTGGATATGTAATTGCTATGTAAAAATTACTCAGTATTGTTGACTTTGCCAGCCACTACCATTTTTTTCCTTAGGGTAATGTGTTATTCACATGCCCTGCTTTTCCACCTTTCAAATCCATATATAAGTTTTTAATTTTCAAACACATGTGCTATTCAGTTTGAATTTCTATCCAGTTGTACATTGTAAGAGTCTGAGTGTGTCTATTTTATCAGACTATTTTCATATAAAATCTGGTTCTTGTTCTGTAGTATTATGCGGTAATCGACTAACCTCAAGTATATGATTACTGCAGTGTTAAGACAGCTATTCCTCTGTAATGTCTGAGCAACATTTAAAAAAAAAAAAAAAAAAAAAAAAAAAAAAACCTGATCTGTATCATTATCTTCTTATGACAGATTGGGGACAAAAAGATATTCTGAGATTTTTTTTTTTTTTTTAAGAAAAATGTTGATATACTTGTCAAGTATCGCTCAAAGTAATTTTAAGGTATTAATTTTTCATGCTATTCGTTGTATCATATCTCTATCTTGTACCAGGCATTATTACGAGTTTTAATTACATTTAATTTCAGTTATTTTGCCACACTAAAGCTTTGCAATTATGAAATTAGCTATACAGTAGTGCAATTATTATGCCGATTATGCATATTTGCATTCTGGTGTTATAAAAAATTTATATAAAAACCTTAGCTACAGGAAATTCCATCAGATTTATCGCTGCAATCACTTTTTGCACAACAATATTTCATAACAGTTAAAGTTATTATATTTTGTTAATTGATGAAGTACACATCTCGTTGACATTTTGCTATTAATTTTAGGTTTTTCCATAATTTATTACCAAGTAGTGAGTAAAAATTACACTATAATATTAAAGTGACTTCTTGGTAATTGGTAAAAATATTACCAAGAATTTTACCAGAGATAGTGTAAATATTGCAGTAACCCTGTAGTTTCATACAGAAGGCATACTTTATATTTCCACTTGTGTATTAAAGCTTCGCCTCCACATTAACAAGAGCAATTTGTTGTACATACATGCATACTTACATATAGACATACATGAAAACACGTGTATATACATAAACACACAAACACACACACTAATTTATATATATATATATATATATATATATATATATATATATATACACATACATATATATATATATATATATATATATATATATATATATATATATACATAAATACACAGTCAAACCGCCGTTATCACGTGGTTAGGTAAGAGACACCCACAAAGATCGAAAACCAGAGTAATATTGGTACCCCTTGGTCAATGAACTCTCGGTCCCCTAACCAACTACCAATGCCTAGGTTCAATCGCTTAACACCACAAATTATGCACTACTTTGTTTTCATGTAGTCCATTAATTGTATTGTAGGTTTTACTATCGTAGGTAGTAGGTTGGCCAGGGCACCAGCCGCCCATTGAGATACTACCACTAGACAGTTATGGGGTCCTTTGACTGGCCAGACAGTACTACTTTGGATTCTTCTCTCTGGTTACGGTTCATTTTCCCTTAGTCTACACATACACCGAATAGTCTGGCCTATTCTTTACATATTCTCCACTGTCCCCATACATCAGACAACACTAAGATTACAAAGCAATTCTTTCTCTCAAGGGGTTAATTACAGCTCTGTAATTGTTCAGTGGCCACTTTCCTCTTGGTAAGGGTAGAAGAGTCTTTACTTATAACGGAAATGTAAATTTATATTTTTTACGATGCATTTTATATTACATATCAAATATTACTTAAATATACAGTATGTATGAACCTCTTTTAATCAATTTCATTATTAGGAATTCTATGCAGAAGGTTTATCAGCTCAACACCTCAAGCTACAACCCTAGTTGGAAAAGCAGGATGTTATATGGCCAGGGGCTCCAACAGGATGGTACTGTCCGGTAAGAACTGAATGTAAAGGAAGGTAAGAATTATAAAAAAAATCTTATGCAACATGTATAACGAACTAGTTGAACGACGGTGACAGACATTAATATTTAGAGCAGGAATAAGAAATTTAATAAACCGTAAGTTCCTATCCAACAAATTCACATGTGTTAGCAACAAAGTTAACATGTACATCTGTTCGTTTTTCATTATGGTACTGTATTGTGCAGGGGGGAGGAGCGAAAGAGCACTAATTGTAGGTGCAAAGGAGTGCAGGCGGATTGAAATTGTTGGCCTGTGTGCACCAGTCCTAATTGTGAGAAATCAAAACTTCATCTAAAATAATATACAGATCTCTGTACCGAGAAATATCAAAACTGCAATGCCGGAACCTGCGATAACGGAGGGTTGACTGTATAAATGTACATATAAAATTTTCAGTTCTTATAACAATTCACATACAGTCGAAATCATAATTTCATCCCAACAGGAAAGCTATAACTTAGAATATCTCTCTATAACAACATCATATGAGAGATGATGGAGTTACAAACTGATTTTATCTAAGCGAGATGGGTTATCTACCTCTTCTCGTTCCGTGGCGTAAGTAGTCCTCTCTGGCATTGACTTTTATTTCGTAATACTAGTTTGTCAAATCAAGTAGAATCAATCAAGCGGTATTCCATATTTTTCGTTTAACTCATTAAAAAAATAGAGCTTACATAAGATACTTAAACGTCATCCTTTACTTTTATCAGCTTTTCCCAGAATGTGACAGTAATTATTCGTATAGTTTTCCACTCATATGAAATCACATATAGATAACTAAAAGTTTTATAAGAGGTTAAGGTATATTTTCACGATCTAGTTTTAAACATTCTAAATAATAGCTAAATTCATATTGAATCTTTGGAATACTGACCATTTACAGAGGATATGAATTGAATGCAGAATTAGAGAAGAAATTGTAGATGTGAATAAGGTATGATCACGTTCGGAAATGACCCAGGGAAAGTATAATTCACGGGCGGACAAAGGTTTGTAAGGTATGTTTGATTGAAGGAAGATTTCAAAGGAATGATTGTGAAGGATAATTTTTTTTCAGGGTAAGAAAATAAGAGTTATAAAAGCGACTGTAAATCATAAAACGGCACAAGCTGATTACTATAGTAAGGAATGTATATGACAGTATTTTAAATGAAAAAGTTACGGTGACAGGGGGACATAATTTTGAAGAACAATGTGAATCCAGATGGGGAAATAGTACTTGGATCAAGTATTTCATAAAAAGCAGTTATGTGAGAAGTTTGAAACTTATGCTGAAAAGTGTTATGGCATAACTATATGATACAATTGATAGGCAGGCAATAATGATGGTGATAATATTTGGTTAAAATGATAATTATGTTGTTAAGATTAAAAATTTTTAAGACTGGAGAGAAGCATGTGTTATAGTATGAAGGCAGAAGTGACTGGGTCAGTGTGGATGTGAATCTGAAACAAGGATGTGTTTTGTCTCCATTTATTAAACATGAATGGAGTGATGTGGGAGGTCAGAAAAACGTCAGTGAATATAGTGACGGGGTGTAATATAAGAAAATAAGTTGTACGGATTACTGAATAATCGTAGAATGCTTTAATTATAATTGTAAGGTGATAGGGGACAGTAAAGAGAAATTATAAAAGTTTCTTGTAACAGAATTTGAAAGTGATGACAAGGAAAGAAACTTGTTAATACACATGAACAAGAGTTAGGTAGTGAAGTATATGGAGGAATCCACGAAGATGGAGCAGTGAATGTTAATAAGGATGATAGGAGAAAGTGTGGTTGCCTCCGATACAGAGATGTAGTAAATTCACTATTTATCTCTACTTACGTTGATATCTAAGAAAGGTAGAGTTCTTGTTTTCCTTTTCCTTGGTGAACTTTATATTTTGGTGTCTCTTATTAATATGGCTAAAAAAAAACTTATTTTACCATGGTTGTTTGAATAACACAAAAGTGTCACCAACAAATCGTCTATAACAGACAGGTTTGCAGGTATCGGGACAACTAACTGAAAGAAAAAATCTTATAAAGAAGACGAAAATATTTGCAAAACAGGTCCTAACGGAGATCCCATGACAACTCCATCGACCTGCAAAAACAGTTGACCATTAAAAACAAACAGTCAGTGTTTCACAGTAAGCTCTAGAAATGTAAAACGTTATCTATGTTACCCATGGAAAAAAAAAATTATGACGACCAAACTATTCATTCTGTTGCCTTAACGTCAAATTAAATCCAGTTAATCCACTCAAGATTGGTGTTTTCTTTGGCTACAAGGACAAACTACAGACTTTCATGAGATCCAACATTATCTATACATCCAAGTAACCCGGATATCTATGTATCTATCCTGGATTTTGTCGCCGGTTATCGCAGATGAGATACTATAGCCATGAGAGATTCAGTTATAGATCGGGTAAAAATTGTGTACCTGTAAATATATGAAGAATTGAGTAAATAAAAAGCATTTTTTTATTAACACGAAAGTACTACCAGGAATGAAGTCTTTTCATTTTCCTTTCGTGGCTATAATACCTATTTTATGCTAAACACGTGTCAGCTTTTGTGATTTCAACAAACACACACACATAGGCATATATATATATATATATATACACATATATATATATACATATATATACATATATATGTATGCATATATATATATATATATATATATTATTTGCTAAGCTACAACCCTAGTTGGAAGAGCAGGATGCTATGGGCCCAAGGGCCCAAACCTGGAAAAATAGCCCAGTGAAGAAAGGAAATAATGAAATAATAAACAATAAAAATAAGATATTTTAAGAACAGTAACAACATTAAAACATGTCTTTCATATTTAAACTATCAAAAGAGACTTATGTCAGGCTGTTTAACATGAAAATATTTGCGGCATCTTTGAACTTGTGAAGTTCTTCTGATTCAACTACTCGATTAAGATCATTGCACAACTTGTCATAGCTTGAATAAAACCTCTAGAAAACTGTGTAGTATTGAGAATCATGATAGAGATGGCCTTACTATTAGAATTAACTACAAACAGGATAGTACTGTCCGGTAAGAACTGAATGTAAAGGATGGTAAAAATTATAAAAAAAATCTTATGCAACATGTATAACGAACTAGTTGAATGACGGTGACAGAGATTGATATTTAGAGCGAATAAGAAATTTAATAAACCGTAAGTTCCTATCCAACAAATTCAGATGAGAGCAATACTCCAAACAAGGTAGAATGAAAGAATTAAAACACTTATTCAGAATAGATTGAGCACCGAAAATCTTACAAGACTTTCTCAAGAAACCAATTTTTTGCGCAGCTGAAGAAGACACAGACCTACTGTGTTTCTCAAAAGTAAATTTGCTGTCGAGAACCCCACCTGAAATTTTAAGAGAGTCATATAGAGTTAAAGAAACATCATCAATGATGAGATCCAGATGTTGAAAAACAGTCGTTAATCTACTTACAATCATACTTTGGGTTTGGTAAGGATTCAGCATATCATGCCCCATAATTTGTACCACACACTAATTTTAGCTAGATCTCTATTAAAGGATTCAGCAACCATAGATCTACATCCAGGAGATGAAATGGATGCAAAGAGAATAGAATCATCTGAATATGCAATGGGCTGGTTTTCTAGGCCAAACCACATGTCATGTGTATATAGTATGAAAAGTAATGGGCCAAAAACACTATCCTGAGGAACACCAGATATCACATTCCTATTCCCACTTTGGCTTTATCAACAACATATCTTTACGATCTACAACTTACAAATTCAATAATGAAGGTAAGAAAAGGTCCACCTACTCCCAACTATTTGGGTTTGAAAACAAGGGCCTTATGATTAACACGGTAAAAGGCAGAACTAAAATCAAAGCCAATCATATGAATTTCCTGACCACAATCAAGGGATTTCAGTACAGCATTGGAGATTGTAAAAAAGACATCACATGTTCCAAGGCCTTTACGAAAGCCAAATTGCAAACTAGGGAACAGATGATTACCTTCAGCAAACCTATTTACATGTTTTGCCAAAAGACGTTCAAAACTTTAAATAATATGGAGTTATGGAAATTGGGTGGTAATCAGTTGGACTTGAGCAACCACATACACATTTACATAGTGGCGTAACATTACCAATTCTCCACCAATTGCTAAAAGGTCCACTTCTTCCTAGCTTGCACAAAATAATAGATAACTTTTGAGATAAGAAATCTCCAGTCTTTATAAAAAATCAGAGGAAAATACCAATTGGGTCTATATTACCATAAACATCAAGGTCCATTAAGAGAGCTTTAATTTCACAAGATCGAAAAGCTGAACTATTTACTTTAGCCTCAGGAAAACAGGAATGAGGAAGACCAAGTTTCTCATTATTCCGCTTACTGTCAAACACATCGCCCATAAGGGTTGCCTTCTCCTTTGGACAGTGAGTGACAGAGCCGTCTTATTTAAGTAAAAGAAGAACTGTTGCATCTACACCAAAGAAGAGTGGCAGATTCAAGGGTACCCTAGCACTTATGTTCCCGAGTTGTACCAAAAAGGGTTTCTTTTATGGTTAAATTGTATTCCTTTACAGTTGAAGCATAAACTCTCTAAGAAAAAGCTCTAAGCTGAGTATAGTTATCCCAAGTCAAATATGATCTGTTACCCATCTAGAGCCTCCTGCTTCTCCAAATAAGCACGTCTACAATCATAATTGAACCCAAATATCTCCAACCATGATTGAACCATGGTATGTCTTTCACTCGGAACCTTAGCATACGAGAAGGGATATGCTTATCAATTATGTTGACTAGATTCTCATTCAAAGCAAACCAGAATCAACACTATTATACAACTGTGACCAATTCCTGCCCAAAAAGATAACTCAAAATGCCTTTCCAATCTTCTTGAAATTTTATAAAAAAAAATTATACATGAGTATGATATATTAGGGAAAGGCTGCTCAGTCTTCATTCCTAATGATATCAAGGCATGATCAGATGTCCCAAACGGAGAACCAACTTGCTTGTTTTAACGCCAGGGAGTCAGTGCATATGAGGTCCAAGCAGCTACAGACCTGTGAGTAGCTTCACTTATGATTTGCTCACAGCCTGATTCAGAGGCAAAGTCCAAAGATATTAAGCCATGGCGATTAGTAGAAGAAACAGAATCTAACCACTCCCTAGGATGATCACTGAAATCACCAAAAAAATCAAAAGAGGACTTTCTATCATCTACTTGTATCTTAGCCATAATGGTAAGAAGGTAGTTAAAGATAGAATCGTCCATGTCTGGATTCCGGTAGATCGAACACAAATAGAAGTTGTTATGCCTACCATGAACTTTTATTACCTGAATCTCGTGACATCCACTTATGAAGCAGGGTACTCGGTCATAATATACACCACCATTCCCTTGGCCGCAGGAATGGCATCCCGTTTCAAAATTATTAGCTTCCTAAAACCAGTTATAAGGAGCTCACATGAATGCCTCATATTAGAAACCAGAGTTTCTGAGCACAAAAGAATATTATACTATCTGGACGCCACTGTAAGGTCTTGAATGTTTGCAAGAAGATCATGAATATTACAGAACAGTAGATGATACTGACGAAGTCTAGGACGTACTGGCCAGACAATGTCTCCAGACAGCATAAGAATTGCCATTAAAAAAAGATACATCATAACTAAAAACTAAATTAAGAATAATGATAACAAAAACAATATGTACAGAAATGTGAATAAAGTGATTGATAAACCCATAGACGATAGATAAAAAGTCGGAAAAACTGGTCAACATGGAGGAGCGGAAACACCATGCAAAGCTAAATACCCTCTAGGATAGCCACTTCAACTGAAGGGAGGACAGCAACGATGGCTTTGAAAAGGAAATGCAACAACTAAGATAAAGACAACCTCTTGAAAATCCACCAGGCATCCATAGCCCTTCTATTGAACATACCCAACACACCATTAAAAGAAAAGAAAAAAAAAACAGAGGAAGCAAAAATAAGATAGGATAGTGTGCCCAAGTGTACCCTCAAACAAAGGAACTCTAACCCAAGAGAGTGGAAGACCATGGTGCAGAGGCTATGGCACTACCCAGGACTAGAGAATAATGGTTTGATCTTGGATTGTCCTTCTCCTAGAAGAGCTCCTTACCATAGCCAAAGAGACTCTTCAACCCTTGCAAGAGAAAATCAGCCACTAAAAAATTAGTGGAGTAGTTAATCTCTATTGTGAAGAAGAATTGCTTGGTAATCTCAGTGTTGGCCGTGTATGAGGGCACAAAAGAATATGTAGAGAATAGGCCAGACTATTGTGTGTATGTGTAGGCAAAGGAAAAATAAGCCATAACCTGAGAGAAGGGTCCAATGTAGTACTGTCTGGCCAGTCAAAGAACCCAATAACTCTTTAAGCGATAGTATCTCAACAAGTGGCTGGGGCCTTGCCCAACCTACTATATATATATATATATATATATATATATCAAATAAGCCATGTATTTTTTATACATTAATGTCTGGATTCTCTTAACAACCTCGGGATCAGAGCCCCAGGCGAAATCACACAAAGGCAATAGCTTCTGACCAGCCGGGAATCGAACCCTGGTCGTGGTATGTCACTGTTCATACAAGTTTCCTGGACTAGGGTTCGATTCCCAGAATCCATACATTAATGTAATAAAAAATATATGGCTTGTTTGAATATGAAAAAAACATGTCTAAATGAGCAATATATATATATATATATATATATATACACATATATATGTATATATAAATGTGGTACAACACGTACCTTCAAAAGGTGTAATCAATTACTTCGCTTGCGTTTGGTAGGCCATGGATCGTTTCTAGCCTACAGCCCACCACTTTAGCCAGCTGTAAATTGGCGACAGAATTTGATAAGATAAAGATCAAAAGCATGTGGCTGGCAACCCCCTTTAAATCTTTCCTAAGAAATCGAGAGACTGTACTCTTCTAGTGCAATCCTTGACAACAGAGAAAGAAGGCTTATGATGAAAAAAAAAATATATAAATATAAAATTACTGGCCAAGTAAGACATGTTTTCCCGGATTAAAATTCTATTACCTAAACTTTGGGATATTAATCGTCTTTAATGAAATTTCCATCGTCCACTTCAAGAAAGAACCATCAGGAGGAGGTCTCCCATTCACTAAGCGACTTCTCCCTCTCCCCCTCCCCCTCCTTCTGTAAGGTTTTCTCCTCCTCGCCCCTCTTGCCAGACTTCTTTTCTGAACTACAACGGGTCCGTTACGTTCCATTTGCCACTTCAAGAAGAAATCGAAGAAGAAGTCTGGCTTTCATTCTCAGACCACAAGAAGACGAGTAAGAGAGACTTTGAGCAGCGAAGACGAATGTGTTCTAGAGGAGTTGGATGGAAAATTAAAAAGTCCTGAGGGTAGCAGGAGGGAAGAGTAAAGGATTACTGCTTAACGACATAATGAATTACAAATTTACATAGGATGAAGGAACTGTCCGGCATCGTTATAAACGGGGTTCTGGAATGAAAACTGAATAATAGGAGGAACATTAGACGAAATGTAGGTACTAGCGACTCGAGTGGAAATATAATTGTTATTACTGGCGTTAAAACCTCGATTAATGCTAAACAAGTGATGTTTTAAATCGCATAAATAAAAAAAATGTACTAAAACATTACCACTGTTACTGGTATCATTATCATCATCATTACTACTACTACTACAACAACTACTACTACTACTATTAGTAGTAGTGGTAGTAGTAGTAGTAGTATTTTCATTTCTTAGCTACAAGGTACGAAGGAGTAAGTCACTACTAGAGAGTATGGAAATTAAATCAAAGACTCTGCTTAAGGATGATATCACCTTTCCTCCTAAACATCAGTAATAGCTTTAATGCGAGGAATATATGATATTCACGTTGACTAGCGTCGTCTACGAACAATTCGCCAGGCATAAAATAGGGGGGGGGGGCCCGCGCCTAATCTCAACTTTCGCCGATAATATGCTTAGGAACCTTTCCATGGTAATACAGATAATTTCGTGATGAAGATAATTTCTTCGTGAAGGCCCCAAGGAGACTGCAAAACATCGAAATTAATATGAAGATTGATCTAAGATAGCTATCCCGTAAAGAAAATCATCAATTTTTTTTAAGGTATTTCACCACTAGTTCTCTTTTCGTTCTAAAGGATAGACTCTTATAAATTATAAACGTGAACTACCATTTTAAACTTTTCCCAGATTTTGTAGTCAGATCCCCTTGATCTTGACCAAAATATCTTCTTTCCTTGTTCACAATCATTGACATGATAAAGTCATCGTGTCTTGCTTGAGGGTGCACTCAGGCACGCTGTTCTGTCTTATTTCTCTTCCTCTTGTTTTGTTGAAGTTGTTATGGTTTATATAGTAAATATTTATTTTGGTGGTGTCGTTATTCTTAAAATATTTTGTTTTTCCATGTTTCCTTTCCTCACTAGGCTACTTTTCCCTGTTGGAGCCCTTGGGCTTGTAGCATCTTGCTTTTCCAACTAGGGTTGTAGCTTAGTTAGTAGTAATAATAATAATAATAATGATAATAATAATAATAATAATAATAATAATAATAATAATAACAATAATAATAATAATAATAATAAAACAGGCAAACAAATTCAAGGAGAAAATAACAACCTCTACTGAATTCATTTACTGGATCTATAAAAATTATGACGCATGAGGAAATTGCAACGCGGGAGGAATATGCAAGTAATCTGTAAATTATCGCCTTCAACCATCAGTGAATGCTTGCATGTGGTACTTGACAGAAAAGAAAATATGCGCTTTGCATCATCTTATAGACAGGGGTGTTCTGGCACAATTTTTACCGTTCATGGAAAGAAAAAAGCGAATAACGATTCTTATAAGAGATTTAAATTCTTTTACTATGAGAACACCGAGACAGAATAAAAGGTGAAGAGTTAGTTCGCCTAAAGTAGTAAGCGACAAAGAATCCTGAATACTGAGGGAATTTTCTTATAAGGATAAAATGCCGTAAATTCAGTTCTTGGTTTCCAAAAAACTTCCCCGTGAATATGGAATGGCACACATAAGCCAGGAGGCATATGGAATTCTGTGACAGTCATGATTAGGAGATCTAGATATAATCAATAATGGCCATTGAGTCACGATGATATAATTTGTTCTCAAAGTATCTCATTACAAACTTTATCCTATCAGTTCATTAGCAACTTTCCCAAGGTCGAAATCAATTCGCGTCTAATTCATTTTACCTTTTAGGTCACACTTTTAAGCTATGTACTGGGGAGGTCAATGCAGGGGTGGGCACCATGATGGGGGGCTGGACCTGCCTGGCTGTGGCTGACGTTCTGGCGTGTACCTCTTCAGATGAAATTGGAACTAACACCTTTAACATTTAATCATTGTAAAAGAATTTTTAATTCATGGCTGTGCGAATAACACTTCTGCTAATTAAAGCTCGACCAGGTATTTTCCTGTTCTGGACCCAACAAATTAAATTAAAATGGGAATACGGATTTAGTTTTAACGCACAAGTTTTTTCTTTTGCTTTTTACAGTGATTTGCACAATAAACAACGGGGTTATTATTATTATTATTCAAGTGATACTGTAAAAAAACAAGGAGCAAGTCAACTTAGCCATTATTAAAACTTTGGACTTACCTTTACTTATATATATATATATATATATATATATATAAATAAATATATATATATATATATATATATAAATAAATATATATATATATATATATATATATATATATATATACACGCATGCATTGTAATGTCATAAAGGATCAAAATTTTTAAGTTTTCCTTAAAAGTCACTTTCTCAAAAAACTTACAATATTTTTTACGCCTTTAATACTCAATAAGATAAAACCTAAAAATCTCATGTATAGAGGAACTTATTGCCAGTATGGCAAGGGATATAATTTCCCTCATATTCATCGGCACATAACAAGATGTTATTTAGACAATACGTTATCACCATTATGAAAAGATCAGAAAATATCACTTAACTTGATATTTAACATTCCCCACTCCACTATCTCAACCTCCTAACATTAAATTATGCGAAACTTCCCATCTATTGAACGAGAAATCTTATCCAGGTGCAACTTGATATTCAAATTTGTATTATTTACATTTATTTTGTGTGTGTAGTCGCGATAATATATACAAAATTGATGAATATTTGGTGCTACATTATCTTACAATATCTTACATTTTCAGCTACTTACATTTTACCGGGGATACTGGATTACTTGCCTGAAATGATAAAAAAAATCAGGAATAAGAACATCATATCATCTTTACTTCTAAATATTGTTTAAAATTTACCATTTATTAATAACCTCGTCCTTAAATCATTTAAAACAAAAACAAACGATGAACCCTTACAAAACTCAAAGTATGATTGTATGTAGGTCAGCCACAGTTGTTTCTAAACATCCATAATTTTGCATTGACAATATCTCTAACTACAGTATATACTACTACTTTAGAATTATAGGTGTGATTTTCTGTTTCAAATTTACTTTTGAGAAGCCACTTCAGTCTGTTTCTTCCACAATTAAACAAATATTGGCCTAATGATAGTCTCTCGAGATTTTCGGTGATCTATCTTGTTTTACTTTTTTCATTCTACCTTGTTTCGAGTACTATTCTCATGTCTGGTCTTCAGCTGCTAATTCTCATCTTAAATTCCCTACTTCTGATCTGGATATTAGCCTCTAACACCGTCGTTCAGTTAGTTCTTTCCGCATAACATATTTCATAATTCTGCATTCAGATACGTAGTACTACATATGCGGTTAGTTTTAAGTTTCTAAGAGTCTTGCCTTCTTTATCACAAGGCTCAATACTACACAGCATTCTAGAAGTTTAATTCCAGCTGTGACCAGATCGAGGAATGATCTTCCTAATCTGGCAGATGAATCGGTGGAATTTCAGAAGTTCACGCTTTCTGTAAATGTTTTTCTGTTGAACAGGTTGAACCGTTGAAATTAGGCTCGTTTTATAATTCATATATATATATATATATATATACATATATAATATAATACATATGTATATATATATATATATATATATACATATATATATATATATATATATATGACTAATCTATTCTAATGTTGTTACTGACCATAAAATATTTCACATTTTTAATCAATAATTATATATAATTTTTGTTACTTCATAATTTCCTTTCTTCACTGGTTACTTGCCATGTTGGAGTCCTTTAGCTTGTAGCATTCTGCTTTTCAAACCAGGGATGTAGCTTGGCTATTAAAAACAATGTAGTGATTAAGAAAGATAAAATAAACCTGACAAATTTCAAATTTATGGTTATATTTCAGAGTTTTTCTAAACATAAGTTTATGCAGTTTCCATTCTCTCTCTCTCTCTCTCTCTCTCTCTCTCTCTCTCTCTTTATATATATATATATATATATATATAAAACGCTGTCGGATACAAATGTACACACACACATATACCTATATTTATATAGTGTATATAAATATGTCCCATGACCCCTGGACACAAGTTCAAATACTTGTTTTTATTTATTTAAAACTTTTACATGGTTACACGGAAATTGACTCTAAAGGTGAGGCCTTGTGTTCATGAAAATCCTCCTACTGACGCTCCAGTCACTCAAAGTAATGATGGCCTTGTGGAAATCTTTCCACTGGAATATTCCAGTTCCAATAATATGACACTCCAATCAAACCTCTTTTTGAAAAACTATTGATTTTATATATTCTCAATACATCAAGAATATGCTTTTGATATTCTGCTTACGGGGACCGGGGACACGGAAGCACACACACACACATTTATAAATATATATATATATATATATATATAAAATATATATATATATATAATATACATATAATATATATATATATATATATATGTAAATATATATATATATATATGTATATATATATATATATATATATGTCTGTGTACTGACCAGTGTCTCCGTGTAAACTTACAGCGTCTCGTATATCCAAAGGTCAATACAAATAAAATAAACACATATGTGCCTTGAGTAAACAATATATTTCGGGTAATACTAGTCTAGTTAAGATAGAAAAATAAACAGACGGAGAAGCAAAGTTTTTCTAGCTACATCAAACTGGCCCTGTGCCAGTATGGTTCTTCATCAAACGAATTGCCAGGAATTATGCTGATGAGTAGATTACTCTTAGATGATCATATAAATAATATTAGGCTTTCTAATCTTGTGAAGAATATGGAAAGAGACCGCTTAATATAGCTTTCCTTAGCAGCACCTGCAGTGAGTCACCGAGCCACCAAATGAGTCTGAGACTGGATTTTCCTGAAAATAATTATATGCTAATTACTGTTTCCAATACGGTTCACTGGTTATTGCACGCCTGTATAAGCCGTAAATTACCTTATTCTCAAAACCTCTCCATATCATCACCAATGATCTGGCCGAGGGAGCACTAAACCGAGAAGATTATCAAGTTTCCTTTATTAAATTCTATTATCTATGAAGATTGAAAGTTACACAAAAATACTCTCTCTCTCTCTCTCTCTCTCTCTCTCTCTCTCTCTCTCTCATATATAAATATATATATATATATATATATAGATATACACATATATGTGTATATATATATACATATATATATATATATATATATATATAAATATATATTTCCACTTAAGGTGTCACCTTGCTGTAGAAAGATTAATGAATACTATAAAATAGACAATTAGGCAACTACAATATGGATGAGACCCATATGTAGAAATTTTCCAAAAAATAGGTAATGTATATAACTACATAGAAAACTCACTAGCTGTGTGGACTAGTGAATGGTAACTAGGGGGAATATTCATTGACCTAGCAAATGCTGAACTCGGCATCAACTACAGTGACAAGTCTTTTGCCGACTGAATCTTGAAAAAAAGTTTTATATGACACACCCATATATATATATATATATATGTGTGTGTGTGTGTATATATATATGTATATATATATATATATATATATATTTCTTTATTTCTTTCAGGTCAAGCTGAGTGTCATTGCCAGACGTATAACTAATCGGTCTCTCCCCGTTCCTCGTGTGAGGGGCTATCCCGAGAGGTACTCTCCGAAAACACAACTGCCGTGTTGTAGTTGTGAAAGTGAGAGGGATGGGTTTGGTTGAATCTGCTTGTGCATTTGTGCATATCTACGTAAATATTTAGACGTTATTTTTGACGGGTCTCGTGCAGTAGTGTATGTATGTATGTATGTACGTATATATATATATATATATATATGTGTATATAAATATATATATATATATATATATATATATTCATATATAAGATAGTTTCTCTTCGGACAGACTGTCTTGCAGATAGTTTTCAGGATAACAGCAGAAATATATTTACTCTTCTCCATTTATTGTTATTGGTGTCGACACGTGTTTCGGATCAATTCGCGACCCTTCCTCAGGACCATATCGAGTTTTGGAAGTACACCTTAATATAAAGACTATGGCGGTGACAATTTAATACAAAAATATTTGGAAATTCGGAAAACATTCAACAAAAATTGATAAATGAAAACTTTAGATTCTCTGAAATATAAATACGAGAATTTAACATTATTTTTTCAAATACAGGAATGATTTTTCAAAATGCTTCACAGAATTTCACGAAGCTCCCGATTTCATCCTTTGCAGCCGATCTCGGACTCAATTCCATTTGGAGTGCCACCTGTACCACCCGTGTGGCACACGAGCGTACATAGTAACGACATTTCTCCTTTTTATATATTATCCTTTGTATGTTCGTTCTCCCCTCGCACTGACAGAAACTTGTATTAACCTGTCTACCTACTTCATTGTTAACTGTTAACAGAACAGGTTGCCGGTTTGACAAGAAATGGCATGTTTGTAATTTGTGACCACCTTACTGGGACCTAATGTGTATATATACTCGATGTGTCGTAATAAAGTTACTCACAACCTACTCTTGGCTCGTCACACACCTATCCTTATGACAAATTGTGGTCTCGATGCTCCTGCATTTCCTCTGCACTGAAAAATCTTCTAAACTCATCCACGTCGTTTTTCTTCTTTCTCCGATGCAGCTCAAGCTTCCAAGGTTGCAAAGGGGTTAATGCAGAGCTTTCAAAACTGGCCTCATTTGTGCAGCTTAGGGTGTGCATCTTTTTCGCTCCTTCAGAGGTTCCATATTTTAAAACTACGCTGGTCTCTGAATTCAGTTTATCTGGAACCACATCACTCTCAAAAAACGCTTGAAGTATCATGGAGGCTTGGAAATGATTGAAGACAAGATGTGAACAAAAATATTAGAAAGGAAGACCTTTAATATGCAAGATGAGCATCAATGCGTGCAAGGTATGAGTGAATCGCATAGTGTTTTGGGTTTTACGTTATCGATACGCTGTGGATGAGCATCTAGAAAATGAATCTGGCGATGACAATTTTTATATACCTTAAAACCCTATCAAGAAAAACTATATATATATATATATATATATATCTATATACATATACATATATATAAATATATATATATATATATATAATATATATATATATATATATATTTATATATAGATATATATATATATATATATATATTTATATATATGTATATGTATATAGATATATATATATATATACATATATATCTATATACATATACATATATATATATATATATATCTATATATAAATATATATATATATATATATATCTATATATAAATATATATATATATATATATATACATATATATAAATATATATATATATATATATAAACATGAATATATATATATATATATATATAAACATGAATATATATATATATGCATATATATATATATATATATATTATCATCTCCTACGGCTACTGATGCTAAGGGTCTTGGTTAGATTTCCCCAGCCGTCTCTATCTTGGACTTTTATATCAATACTTCTCCACTCATCATCTACCTCATGCTTCAAAGTCCTCCGCCATGTAGATCTGGGTCTTCCAACTCGTTCAAAATTTGGTGAACTAATCTTGGGGAGAGCGAAGAGCAAGCCCAAACCATCTCCATCTACCCCTCACCATGATCTCATCCGCATATGGCACCCGAGTAATCTCTCTTATAGCTTCGTTTTTAATCCTATCCTGCCATTCAACTCTCAATATCCTTTTGAGGGCTTTGTTCTCAAATCTACAAATTCTTTTGGAGATTGTTTCATTGTCATACCAGGACTCATGTCCATACAGTAACACCAATCTCACTAAACTGATATATAGCCTGATTATTATATGTAGTTTCAGGAGATTTGATTTCCAAATTTTACTTAACCTATCCATTGCCTGATTTGCTTTTTTCAATCTTTCGTTAAACTCAAATTCCAAAGATCCTGTATTAGAGATCCTAGTTCCTAAATGTTTAAGATTTCACCCCATTAATCCTTTCTCCTTCCTATGATATTTCATCTTCCATTGCATTTCCTCTTCTCATCATCTGTCTTTCTATTATGTACCTTGAGCCCAATATTTGCTAAGCTACAACCCTAGTTGGAAAAGCAGGATGCTATAAACCCAGGGGCTCCAACAGCGAATATAGCCTAGTGAGGAAATGAAACTAGGAAAACTAAATATTTTAAGAACAGTAACAACATTCAATAATTATTTCTTATTTAAACTATAAAAACTTTACAAAACAAGAGGAAGAGAAATAAGATAGAATAGTGTGCCCGACTGTACCCTCAAGCAAGAGAACTCTAACCCAAGACAGTGGAAGACTATGGTACAGACGCTATGGCACTACCCAAAAATAGAGAACAATGGTTTGATTTTAGAGTGCCCTTCTCCTAGAAGAGCTGCTTACCATAGCTAAATAGTCTCTCCTACCCTTACCAAGAGGAAAGTGGCCACGGAACAATTACAGTGCAGTAGTTAACCGCTTGGGTGAAAAAGAATTGTTTGGTAATCTTCCTGTTGTCAGGTGTATGAGAATAGAGGAGAATATGAAAAGAATAGGCCAGACTATTCGGTGTACTGTATGTATAGGTGAAGGGAAAATGAACCGTAACCAGCGAGAACGATCCAATGTAGTACTGTTTGGCCAGTCAAAAGACCCCATAATTCTCTAGCGGTAGTATCTCAATGGGTGACTGGTGCCCTGGCCAACCTACTACCTATTGCGAGTCCTGCAGTGTTCTGATAATAAAGACAGCACCATCATCATACTATGGGTCAAATATTCCCTGTTACCAATCCAGTTCAATCCTTCTCCACCATCCCCAACTGTCCTATGCATTACAAAATCCATGAGAAGGAGGAACAACATAAGTGACAACACATTTCCTTGAAATACTCCATTCTTCACTGGAAATTTATTTGATAGGACTCTACTAATATTAACTTTGCACTTGCTATGCTAATGAAGAGACCTAATCAAATTTACATATTTAAGAGGAACTCCATAATAACGCAGGATTCTCCACAAAATTGGTTGGTGCACACTTTCAAAGGCTTTTTCATAGTCCTTAAATGCCATCAACCGTGGATTTCTATATTCCACTCATCACTGTACACTGTACCACATGTCTTAAAAATTTGGTCAGTACAACTTCTACCTTTTCTAAATACTGCTTTTTCATTAATCTTTCTCTCTACTCTATTTAGAATGAGCATGCTATATATTTTCATAACAACTGGCCTAAGTGTGATGCCTTTGTAATCATTGCAATCGGTCAGATCTTTATTTTGTCATTTTCACCAACACTCCTAGCTCCCATTCATCATGTTTTGCCTCTTCACGCCACATTCTACAAAATAACCTTGTAAGTATTCTGGGAGTCACTTAATTTTCAGCCAATATCATCTCAACAGTTATTCCATCCTATCCAGGGGCTTTTAATCTCTTTAGTTTTTTAATGATAGCTTTGACTTCAAACACTGAATTCATTCATGGGCACATCAAGGTCTTCCTCAGCTTCAGGTATATCAATCAAATTATTCCCTTCATATCTCCTATTCATGACCTCACTAGTCTTCCAGCCAACGTTGCCTTTCTTCATCCTCTATTGTTATAACAGACCCATCTCTCTATTTGATGGGTATATGCTTCTTCTTCTTTGCCCCAGTACAGATTTCATTAACAACTCTATGCGCAATTCTTACACCATAGCCAATCTCTGAATTCATAGCGTTGTCAGCTTCATCTTCTTTCCTGTCTAAATATTCTCTCCAGTCAGTCCTGACTTTTCTTTTGACTTCACTCTCGATACTATAATACTTAGCATGCTCTACCTTGTAATTTCCATTACTTCCTCGAAAACTTTCTACAATAAATTTCTGCCTTTGTCTCCTTTTTATAGTATCCCAACTCCCAAATATCATTTCATATCCATATTTTTTCCTTGTAACTGCATGTCCCAAAACTTCATTACCAACTGAGTGATAGATATTCTCAATACCACACCATTTTTCATTAATTGTCTGTTCTTCGTCTCTTAAAGTCTCTAAGACTGCAAATCGATTCCTACATTTAATTGCAAAGGTTTCTCTGTGCTCATCTTCTAGAAGCTTAGTTGTATCAAACCTAGGTATTCTATCTACCTTTCTGCTGGGTGCTTTCAGTTTTAATTTCAGTTTGGTACGAGGAGCTGGTGATCACTCCCAATATCTACACCTCTATAGCTTCTTACATTTCTCATGAGTCCTTCTCTCTTCATTAATGGCAATGTGATCTATTTTGGTGAAGTCCATGTATATTCATGGATGTCCTTGTGCTGGAAAAGAGTATCTCCGATAACAAGATTGTTTGTTGAACAAAAACACCCATCACATTCTCTATACCTTGATTATACCTCCAACTTTAGTAGTGAAGTCACCAATTACAATTTTCATCTCTCTCTCTCTCTCTCTCTCTCTCTCTCTCTCTCTCTCTGAGTGAGTGTTACTGCATGCTAGTGAGTCCCATTTTGTGATCCGAGAAAATCAGATGATTTAACGCGAATAACAAAAGCCTATCGAGTGCAATATAGATACAAGTTTTTGTGAATAGTCGGTGATTAATTTGAGGTAGGAAGAGTGGAATAAAACGTCGGCATAGGATAGTTATCTTGTGAAATACTAAAAATCTGAACAAGATGGCAGCCTCTAACACAAACCAGGCTTGGAGGGATTTTGCTGCAATCAGCAAGAGCAAGAGTAATTTCCATGAGTTGTCACAACAAGAACTAGATCTACTGGTAACAGAGGTCACAAATAGCTCCAACCAGTGTGACGGAAAAATATTCTCAAACATATTGAAACAATATGATCCAACAAATTGGAGCAAGTCTGCAGAAAACATCATCAAAATAATAAAAGAAATTCCAAAGAAGATCCAGGTAATAAAGATACTCATAAAGAAAGTTTACATCAATCAGCACATTCCATTCAAGAACAATAAAAAGTCCATTATGGTGAATGTGCTGATTGATGCGTTGGGAAAAAGAATGCCAAAATGGTGCAATACATGTAAGATGCGGTACAGTATTCTTAACCCGCAACATTTATTAAGGAAATGCAATGTATGCCATGTACCAACACATACTAATTGTGCTGAAGTGCAACAAAACCTAAGTACTAAAGACACAAAGGTATTCTGCTCAACATGCTTAGTATGGATAGAAAATATAATTAAGTCGAGACTGAATCTGCAATTAGTAGAAGAAGAAGAAGAAGAAGAAGAAGAAGAAGAAGAAGAAGAAGAAGAAGAAGAAGAAGAAGAAGAGAAAAATGAACAGGATATGTGTAAGGATGCAGAGGAAATCATTGATACAACATATGATGCCATTCAACAACATACTTACGTAGAAATAGAATATCCTATGGAAGCAAATAATAGACCCAAGAGACTCTACCCAGACCTACATACTTTTAGGGAAGAGCAAGAACAAGAAAAAAAAAAAAAGATACTGTCTGCAATTCACTGAAAAGAGGGAATTGCAGATTTGGCGAAAGATGCTACTACAAGCATCCAAAGATATGCCATAATTATGAAATATAGGGTAAATGTGCGTATTTAGACGGATATGGAGACGAAGGCAGAGATCTCCATCCAAAAATATGCAAAAACATGACAGAAGGAAAAGGAGGCAAATTCAACAAAAAGTGTCGATATATTCATCCTGCAACCATGAATGAAAGTCAGAAAACTCAGCAAACAGAAAAGAAAAATGAAAGCAAAAATGAAACAAAAAAGAAAAAAAAAAACAAGCCAAGTATATACGCGCTGTGCGCAAAAGGCCCCAAGATATGATGCGTTTCAACCCAAATATGCACAATTAGAGCCCAACTACAAAGAATGCATCTATAATGCCAGGGGTTGGTGCAGATATGGGGATAATTGCAGGTATACACAAAAATAAAGATGAAGGAGAAAGAGCAAATATAATAGAAAAGTTGGATTTTTTAATGGCAGAATTCCTGGAAATGAAGAAAAGAACATCATATCAGAACAGGAAGGAAGCATGGGAGAATCCATATTATTACCAATACTAAATAATGGGGATGAAACACAAACCATAATAGTGATGAATGCACAGGGTTTAGTCACGAGTAACTCTAAAAGGAAAATAGAGTTCTTAGAAGAACTAATCCAAATTAAAAAAATAGATATATTAAATATAAGTGAAACATTGTATTCCCAAGAGACTGGCAGTGACGACCAGATAAAGGGTTACCAAACATATAAATCAGACAGAACAAATAGGAATCAAGGGGGAACCGCAATATATGGAAGAGACATAAATCAAGGAAAAGTCTGTGAAAAATACAGCAACACAGAATGTGAATTGATTGCGGTAGAATTTGGATATGAAAAATTAGTGAATATTGTGGTCTACAGACCCCCAAATACTAAGGAGTTTGACATAATAATAGAAAAAAATAGATGATATATGTAGAAACCATAAAGACTGGAATACACTCCTATCCGGAGATTTTAACTTTCCTTTCGTGGATTGGAAAGAACGGACAAAAGAAAGTGGTTGTATATATACACATAAAAAAGAGTAATAGTAGTGCAGAAGATAAGAAACAGTTTGAAAAGCTTAAAGATATGCTATTAGAACATATTATGCAACAAATAAACCACATTCCAACAAGAAAGGACAATGTCCTAGATTTAGTATTTGTGAATGAGGTGAATTATGTTAAAGAAATAATAGTGTATAACACGGGAATTTCTGGCCACAATGTCATAAAATTAATAGTCCATTCCAAAGCAAGTGATCGCCGAGATAATCAAAGCACAAAACGTTGGGAAGGATATGGAGAATATAATTCTTATAGTAAGAATATAAAATGGTCAGAAATAAAGGAAGAATTGAACAAAGATTGGAAAAATGTATTAGTAAGTGATAATATACAGGTAAATACGGATATATTATACAAAATACTGGAGAAAATTGTTGAAAAATATGTACCGAAAAGAAAATATAAACATCAGACATGCATACCAAGAGACAGAAGGATCTTATTTCAGAAAATTAGAAAGTGGAAGAAAAATCTTGCAAAAGAAAAAAATGTAAGGAAAATGATGGAAATAAAATGTGAGATAGAAAATGCAGAAAAAAAGATTATACGATCGAAAGAAAATGAAAAAAAGAGACTTAGAAGAAAGGACACTTCAAAATATCAAGAAAAACCCGAAAGTACTTTACTCCTATGCAAAAAAAGATGAATAAAGGGAGATTAGAAATAAGCCCTCTAAGAATGGAAGGACGGTTAACGAATAAGAAATAGGAAATATGCAACATATTAGCAGAAAAATATAAGAGTGAATTCACGCCAAGAATTGCGAATGAGAATAATGAAACAGAAATGAAAGAAGAAAATAGTGAATATCTAACGGATATAGATATTAATGAAGCAGATATTGTGCAGGCTATAAGCGAAATTAAAAATGGATCAGCGACCGGGCCAGATGGAGTTCCAGCGATTTTGTTAAAAAAAACTGCACACACTATCGCGAAGCCGCTTGCAATACTGCTAAGACAAAGTGTAGATATGAGCAAGATATATGTTAAACATAAATTAGCATATATAACCCCTATTTTCAAAAGTGGATCAAGACTAGAGGCAAGCAATTATAGACCAGTTAGTCTAACATAACATATTATGAAAGTGTATGAAAGGGTAATAAAAAAGAAAATAATGAATCATTTGGTTAAAAATAATTTGTTTAATTTAGGTCAACACAGTTTTGTGCCCGGAAAAAGTACACAAACCCAACTGATAGCACACTATGAAAACATATATAAAAATATGATAAATGAAAAAGACACAGATGTGGTATATCTAGATTTTGCAAAAGCCTTTGATAAAGTAGACCATAATATATTAGAGAAAAAAAAACGAGAAAGCATAATATTAAGGGAAAGATAGGAAAATGGATAAAAGAATTTCTTCAAAATAGAAAACAGATAGTGGTTGCAAATGACGAGAAATCAGACGAAGCTCAGGTAATATCTGGCGTGTCACAGGGTACGGTATTAGCTGCACTGCTGTTTGTTATTATGATCTCAGACATAGACTATAATGTTAAAAATTCTGTAGTGAGAAGTTTCACTGATGACACAAGAATAAGTAGAGAAATTATCTATGATGAAGATAGGAACTCATTACAAAGAGATCTAAACAAAATATATAAATGGGCGGAGATAAATAGGATGGTATTTAGCTCGGATAAATTCGAATCATTAAATTATGGAAACAGAGAAAGAATGGTATATGCAGACAGGGGACCTAATAACGAGACAATCACAAACAAGGAAGCAATTAAAGACCTTGATGTAATGTTAAACAGGAATATGTTATGCAACGACCAAATAGCAACACTGTTGACTAAATATAAAGCAAAAATGGGAATGCTATTCAGACACTTTGAAATAAGAAAAGCTGAACACATGATTATGCTGTACAAAACTTATGTACGTAGTACACTCGAGTACTGCAATGTGATATGGTATCCACACTACCAAAAGAATATTGCACAAATAGAGAGTGTACAAAGGTCCTTTACTGCTAGAATATAAGAAGTTAAGGACCTTGACTACTGGGAAAGACTGCAATTTTTAAAATTGTACAGTCTAGAAAGAAGAGAATGCTACATGATAATACAAGCATGGAAACAAATCGAAGGAATTACTGAAAACATCATGGAGCTAAAAATATCAGAAAGAGCAAGCCGAGGTAGATTAATAGTTCCCAAAACTATACCAGGAAAACTAACGAAGGCACACAGGATATTAATCCACTACGCACCAGCATCGATAATGCAGCGACTATTTAATGCGCTGCCAGCTCCTCTAAGAAACATATCAGGAGTGAGCGTAGATGTGTTTAAGAATAAGCTCGATAAACACCTAAAATGCATGCCAGACCATCCAAGACTGGAAGATGCAAAATACATCGGAAGATGCATAAGCAACTCTCTGGTGGATATACGAGGTGCCTCACACTGAGGGACCTGGGGGAACCCAATAATAAAATAAGGCAATAAGGCAATAAGACTGGGATATCATCTATTACAGTCTGCAGTTCTTCATAGCATTCATCTTTTCTTTCTTCATGGGAATCATTTGTTAGTGCATAACAAACTATAACATTCATATTACACTGCTTTGATTTAAACTTTGCAAGTAACATCCTACTATTTACAGCGCTCCATTCTGTCAATGCCTTTTCTGCTCTTGGTGACATCATCATTCCTATCCTTTCTCTTCCAACTCAATTATTGCA
>NC_090725.1:239990734-240045734 GCF_036898095.1 Palaemon carinicauda | reverse complement strand
CAACCGTTATAAGTGCACGGGATAAGAGCTATGGTTGGTTGCCAGGGCTACAAGCTGCTCCAAACACAAGCTACCAAAACATAAAGTTATTTACATACTATTCATAAATAATGAACAAAAGCTATATTTATGATTTAATCAAGAATAAGGAAAAACATTAAATGGTAACAAAAACATGTGATTGATCGAGATAAAATCCGGGGAATCAGGAACAAGGCGTCGCAGTATTGATAAACAGTAACATATCCTTCGAATGAACAGCATTACGTAATCAGAAGATACTGGATATTTAATGTAAATTTTTACAGTACGATGCTCACCGAGCAGGCGAGCATTTTGCCGAATAATTTCAGCATCCATAATTATTCAGGAACACGTCTGGCTATGTACTTCCATAAAATACAAGTGCTTTGCTCCACTGCTACTATTTGCTAAAGGTACCCTGCTCAGGATTTAAACTGTGTTCCAAACACTAGCTGAAATTGAGGACTTATGCTCTGCTTAAGGTAACCTTGTTAGGGTTTGAATTGTGTTGCAAACATTGGATGAAATTGAGGGTTTACAGTGTGCTTGAAGTGGTCTTCGGGCTTAAATTGCGATCAGAACATTGATTTATATTGTGTCATTATGATAAGGTCGATGTAGCATTTAAACTGTACGCGGAATATTGTTTCATAATGAGAGTTTGCAATTTGCTTTGAGTACCGTTTAAAGGTTTAAAAGCCACTAATGAATGGCAGAGACAAGGGTTAGGACAATGTCCTAGAAACTGACCATATATAATATGATCAGCGCCACGCAAACTCTCCATCAAGCTAAGACCAGAGAGGGCTAGGCAATGGCTGCTGATTTCTCAGCAGGTAGACCTCCTATAGCCACCCACAAACTCCACCCCCTCCCTCACTCATAAGGATAGTGAGGTTGCAGACGCAACTAGAAACTTTTGAGTTTGAGGTCTCAAACCCCAGTCTAAAAGATTCCCAGGCAGGGACGTTTCCAATAGGCTACCGCAACCCTTCTTAGCGTTTCAGTTATGTGCTAAACATTGGTTAAAATTGAGGGACTTGAATGTGCTTAAGTAGTCTTCTTAAGGTTTAAATTGTTTGGCGAACATTGGTTCATATTGTGCTGTTACAATGAGCTTGATGTAACCTTCTTTTAGTTTAAATTTTGTCCCAAACATTCGTTCATACTGAGGGCTTTGATGTGCTTGAAGTAGCCTCCTCTGAGCTTAAACAGTATTCCAAAAATTCGTTCATATTGCTTGAACTTGCCTTTTAAGAGTTTAAAATATATGCTTAACGTCGCATAATATTGAGTACTTGCAATGTGATTGATGTAGCCTGTTTTGGGATTTGCATTGTGTTCCAAATATTGGTTCATATTGCAGGCTTCGATGTGACTAAAGTGGCCTTCTTACAATAAAAAAATGTGCTGAACATAACTTCATTTTTAAGGTTTATGATGTGTTTGATGTAGTCTTATTGAGCTTTAGATTGTCTGCCAAACATTTTCATGGGTGCCTTTAAAGTTGCATTTGTAAGGTTTAAATTACGCTCCAAACATCGATTCATATTGAGGGCTTAAGATTTACTTAAAGTAGCGTTCTTGGGGTTTAAATTTTGGCCTGAACTTTGGCTTATATTTTGGTGGCTTACGTTCTTCCTAATATTGCCTTGTTAAGGCTTAATTCATAAGCAGATTATTGCTTCATATTGATGTCTTTCTGTGTTCGAGGTAATCTTCTTAGGCTTTTATTATGCTTGAAGTAGCTACTTATGGTTTAAACTATGCGTCGAATAACGGTTTCTAGTGAGGGTTTATGACGACCTTCAATCAGCTTCTTAAGGTTTAAATGATGCTTGAAGTAGTATTCTTAGGGTTTAAACGATTTCTTGAATATTAGTTCATATTGAGGGCTTACAGTATGCTTAAAGTAGCCTTTATAGGGCTTAAATCATGTGTCAAACATTAGTTCATACTAGACGCTTACATAGTGCTTGAAGTAACCTTATTAGGATTTAAAGGTAAATATAAAGGTGTCTGGTTTCAGTTCCAGTTTCATCAGAAACTGGAACTGTTTTTTTTTTTATTGCTGAATAGTGGCCTATGTTAAGGGCTTACGAAGAGCCTGAAGTAGCATTCTTAAGGTTCGCGGTATGTACTGAACATTGGTTCATATAAAAAGCTTTATGACGTGCTTAAAGTAGCTATCTTAGGGTTTTAATTTGAGACATTAAGATTAAGATGTGCTTGATGAAGTCTTATTGTGGTTCAAATCGCATGTCAAATATCGATTTATATTGAGGGCTTACGATGCTTTTAAAAGAGCCTTCTCATGGCTTTATGTATGAGTCAAACGATGGTTTATATTGACGCCTTATGATGTGTTCCTTTCAAGAACCGCTCTAATTAACTTTCAAAATACTTCTAGGCCTGAAAGGTTCAGTTTTCAGATCATCAAATATAACTTTCAATGTCGCAAAAGCTTAAAACCAAAAGAAAAAGAATAATTTCAAGTTAAAAGCTTTCAAGAGGACACAATTTCGTCAGCTCCTTTCAAAATACCACCCAGCTGGGCTCAAAGTATCTCATCCAGATCCGTATTACTCGTGGTAGCATATCTCAAAATTATACACGAGGGTATACTGTCAAAACAGCCACAAGGGAACGGAGACAATTTGCAAAAAGTAGTATAGCTTACATATGAACAGGTAGGCCAAAATGATATAAAGGTTATCTTTAGACATTGGAAAAGCCAGGGTAAACGGAGGTATTCAGCCAATAAAGATAGGGAAAGGAACAGATATTGTAAGATTTCCTACAACTAACAAACTTGAAATAAGTTGACTGAGATATTAACTGAGACACTTTTATGACGATCGTAGAGTAACGTATATATCCACTTACATTAAGACTTACTCACATATCCAAAAACAACATCTAACACAAACTTACCCTACTAAACTGAATATATAAATCAAACCAGCGATTACTAAGTAAACAAACCAAGAGCGTCAACATTCTATTGCAGCAAAAACGAGGGCACTTGATATCTTTGATAAATGCCACTTTAGGGAATGCGAAGTTTAATTAAGATTCCATGTTATATAATTAGACAACAAGTAGTAAAAGCCTCTTTACTGCTAACATCTTGAACAGCAAAACACTGGAACATAAAGTTTTAAAAATAAAAAATTTCTTTATTCGCCCTTAAAGGAAAAAAAAAACTTGACTAACGTGTGATAAATGTAGTTTTGAATTACAAATAAGATTTTTAAGCAAGGGGGTTAAAGTTTACTTCTCAATAAAGTACAATAGGATAAAAACCATAAAATGCATGGATCAGAAAGTTAAGCGAGTAAATACTTCTTATTGTAATTTTCTTTATAGATCACCAGTTAATCGATAAACAATGAAATATGCTGAAAGGGAGTTTATACATTAATATCTGCATCACTTGGTTTGCCCAATTATTTTCCAGTATGTAAAAAGCTTGTTGAAATCATTGATCCTAACATAATATTAATAAAAGTTACATCAACAATGAAAATAAAAAGTACATTATTTAACGATTTTGTAATAGTAAAATTAGGAAAGGAGCTACAACCCTTTGAAACTGCTCATGAGAAAATATCAGCAGTACCTTTCAATAATCTAAAACAATATTTAATTCCTTAATAAGTAAATTGATTTCTATAGTTAAAAATGTAAAGCAGCAAGAAAAAGAAAAAGGCACATTATCTCTAGATGTTATTATTTTAACATATTTTCTAAGAGTTTGCTTTCATATCTAATGAATAAGCCTTACTACAATCAAAGTAAAGTAGAACACCTTAAGGAATATGTAAAAAGAAAAAAAAGAATAATAATAATATCAGTAAAGGCTATAAAAAATGGAAAAGTTAAATCAGGAAGTAATACCACTGAGATTGAAACAATGTATTTCCTATACGACTTCTATATAACGATTTCTGGGGAAGGAATCCTTCTGCTGCACTGCAAATTAAAGTCATAAGTACATTCATTTGTGTGTATCTAAAATTATGATTTGCAATTTCGAGCCTAGAATTATAAAACAAGACACAAATAATACCGATATCTCACCTATATAAAAAAGAACAAGTGTCTAACTTATATATATATATATATATATATATATATATATATATATATATATACATATATATACACATATATATATGTATATATATACATATATATATACATATATATATATATATATATATATATATATATATATATATATAGACAGATAAATAGATAGACAGATATAGATAAAGTATTTTTTCCGGTCACGCTGATCTCTCCCTGTCCCTCGGGTAGGGGGATGAGGTTGCAGTTATACCCTAGTGAGATGGGGTACGTAAGCGTGTGAGCAGATCTATTTAGATATTTAGCCGTCATGTTTGGCGAATCACATATACTAGGATAGACGTCAAGGGGATGGATACCTTAACAATATAACAGGCGACCACACCGCAAGGGACTGCTGAAGAGTCACAGAAGTAATTATCCTGGTTGTCGCCCCAATGCCTATATCCACTGAATATTTCATATTCAGGGATACTCTCGCACCTTTCGTCTCAGACACTAACCCACAAAGTAAGAGACAACTATTTGGTTTGGCATACAAATGGATTGGGTTTATATAGAACGCTAGAAAAGTACTGTCATCAGAACTTCAAGTTAGAACTTGATGATCTGATCAGTACACATACAAGTAAATATGGCCGATACATACATATTTATTAACATTAAAGCATTTCCCCTAAAAGCTGATTGATATAAAGAAAAAATGTCAATGTCACATTCAATACTTTATCACAAAACTGACGAGGAACACCTTACTCTGTGCAGAAATATTAACATCCCGCTTCATACCTCTGTGCAAGAGATAGTTAACCGGCAGCACGATCTATTTCTGATCTAAGTTTCTTTGTACAAATAATTCATCTCAAACAGATTCAATCTTTTATTTATTTGTCATTCGTAACCACCAGTCACATTTCACCCACGTAAAGGAAAATTGGCTTAAAACCCCCTTTATACTTTCTCCTCTAATGTTTCACAGACTCTCCAATTCCATTCTGAATATTTTGCATATATCCCTTAGCTTTTTTCTGTGAATCACTTATTATCATATTACCATTACACAAACGTTTCAATTGCTCAATCGCATCTTCCTAGTATCATTTTTGTTTTTATATTTACTCCAAAGTTTTTCCTTTTGAAAGACTTTCCAATCACTCACTACCCTCTAGATTTTTTTCACTATCCACGTTTAGTATTACGAGTGTCACCTCCAAACATTAGACATTTTACATTCCATTTAAATACTATTCTATGACTGTAAAGCTTTACACTTACTTTTGCCAAACTTTTTAAATCACTCGATACCTGTAGATACTAAATGGATCTCTGTCTTAATCTCCTATGATAACAACCCAGTCATTTTAACATACGTCAATACACTTCGTCTTCACTTGTACTATTATTATGTACACACATATATATAATAAATATATAAGTGTACTCATATATATATATATATATATACATGCATACAAATATATATATATATATATATATATATACATATATATATATATATATATATATATATATATACATACATGCATACAAATATATATATATATATATATATATATATATATATATATATATATATATTTCAAAATTCCAGTTTTTTAAATAGATATCTACTAGCTAGACTACAAACCTAGTTGGAAAAGCAAGATGCTACAAGCCTAAGGGTTCCAACAGGGGAAAAATAGGCCAGAGAGGAAAGGAAATACGGAAATAAGCAAACTACAAGAGATGAAATGAACAATTAAAATAAATCTTAACAACAGTAACAACATTAATATAGATCTTTCATACACAAACAATAAAACTTCAAAAACACAATAGGAAAAGAAATAAGATAGAATAGTTGGCCTGAGTGTATCCTAAAGCAAGAGAACTCTATATGTGTATATGCAGAATATATGTATGCATATACTGTATATAAACTACATCATCTCTTTCTGTATATATATACATATATATATATATATATATATATACATATATATACATATACATAGACACACACATATATTTATATATATATATATATATATATATATATATATATATATACATACTGTATATATCTATCTATCTATATATATATATATATATATATATATATATATATATATATATTCTTATTTTCAGGCCCAAACTTATTTGAAAAGCTCATAGACTCATTATGGTGATTCGAGCAGGATGCAATAAAAAGCTTAGTTCTTTTGACATGGTAAAATGCAAGTCATTCAGAGAGAGAGAGAGAGAGAGAGAGAGAGAGAGAGAGAGAGAGAGAGAGAGAGAGAGAGAGAATAATGCCTTGATGAGATGTCTGCGAGGAGGGATCGGTAATGTGAGTGAAGGCAGGATATCCTTAATTATCACAAGAGGTAATAGAAATACTTGATACAGATTGTTAACTCTTTATAATTAGCGAACGTGATCGCGTAATCTTATTAGACGCAACATGGAGACAGATAATTATAATTGTTTTTATTGTTTAACTTTCATGTTAAATATCAACTAGTTATGTGGACGAGACACCTCAGTCCCCCTACCTTGTTCGAACTTCACTGTCTGACATCTATTAATTATTATAAAAAGACGATACGGCACAAATTTAAACTTGACAAATGCAAAAATAGTTAGTGGAAGCATATAAGAGGAAAATCAACTATAGGACAACCCTACTTAAGAATAAAAAACGCAAAATAATTTCAAATGATTAAACATGCATTTTTCCAAATCAAATAATATTAATGTGTTAATTCCATAACCCATATGATTCACATCACTGTTACAATAACTTCCCATATCAGGTTATATTTCTGATGATGATGATTTACTTTATCATTCCCATCAATATGATTAAATCATTATGAAATCTATTTTTATTGCCGAGATTGTAAACGTTAATGAGCCATGTGTGTGCGTAAATGGAGCAGCATATGATGAAGAAAATTTTTAAAATGAGTTTCATAAACAATTTAATTATAATATTCAGATAGTAAATATCAGAGAGCTGAAAATGTTACGTCAACAGCAAATAAAAAGTACACTGAGCTTATATAATCAGGCAATCAATGGAAAAGAGATTTTCTTGAGCGCGATACTAAAGATCACTAAGCTATATGGACACCGTTCTGCCCAACACCTTAGATGCCCCAGCAGACGCAATTACCAGCTAAAGGTAACCTAATCGATTGAGCAAACATTAATCAGTGAGAGATGCTGAAATTCTAGCAACCCCTTGGAATGAGAAAAGGAAAACTCAAGAGAATTTTTGTAACTAGAATTAATCGTAAAGAAACCACACAAAGAACCTTTTCACTTCCATTAAAGTCTCTCCTTGATTAAACTTGAATTGAGAAAAAAAATTCTTTTCATCGAAAACATACGATTTGCAATATATAATGAGAAAAATTAATATTCGTCAAAACTTCGAAGATTTCAATTCAACTTCCTCATTAACTTCCACGCATCAGATATGAATTTGGTTTTGGACAAGAGCACGCAAGAAAATACACAGAGAGAGAGAGAGAGAGAGAGAGAGAGAGAGAGAGAGAGAGAGAGAGAGAGAGATTATATGCGCGAAGAAATATGAATATCGCCATCCGTTTTCTTGTATTGGCTTTTACTGAAATCTAGCGATTTAAATCCCACAGTAAAAGACGTTTGAAACTGCATAAAAAGAGGTTCCCATTAAACTAAATATTGAATTAGTTGCACAAACAGCACTCACCGATTTCTTGAAAGCTTTCTCTTTGCTCATAGATATAACACTCCTTTCTTTCCAAAAACGTCTTTCATGCTACGTGTCAAACTTTTCTTGGTATTCCTCTCCTAATTTTAAAGGATACTTAAAAATTTTAAGCATTTTTAAATAACCTAATATCATTCATTCTATCTACATAACCGAATCACCTCAAAGTATTATAATTTATCCTCTCGCCTACGCTCACTTTTTGACTATATCAACTGTTGTTACTCGACTTATGCAACGCAAATAGTTTAGTTTTACCTTTTTTTCTTTCTACTGCAATCAATATGTACACTTCAATTCTATAACATGGAGCTGGCTGTTTAAATCCTTTATATATTTGCGAAATGGCTTCAACTGGCAATGTTACAATCTTTTCAATATTTTACACACACACACACTGCCACCTTTCTTGCTTCATTTTTATTCTTTATCGAGCCACATCAACATTCAGTTCTCTTTCTTCCTGATACCCATTTTCCCTCATGGACTTACTGTTGTTCACAGTTGCCCTAAACTTTTTCCACTTGGAAGCAATCTCAAGCCTATTACAAGCTTCTGCACATTGTCTCCACTCTTCCCAACTATATGAACACAAAATTTCAGTCTGTCCACAGCTCACTAATCAATTTCACAGCTTTTCACCCAACATCTGACATTTCTCTTCACTTTAGTAGTTAAGAGATAATGAAACATAACATGGCCTAGTCTCCATGTTTAACAGTTTTTCCGACTTTTTTTCTATAGTCTATGGGTTTGATTAATCATTTTATCTATATTTCTGTACATATTGTTTTGGTTATCATTCTTGTTAATTTGGTTTTTAAGTATGATATATCTTTTTCATTAGCATTAATTCTTATGCTCTCTGGAGACATTGAGCAAAATCCGGGACCAGTACGTTCTAGATTTCGTCAATGTCGTCTACTGTATTACAATATTCGTGGTCTCCATGCAAACATTCAAGACCTTACAGTTGCATCCAGACAGTATGATATTCTTTTGCTGGTTTCTAATACGAGGCACTCATCTGAGCTCATTCTAAATGGTTTTAAGAAGCCAATAATGTTGAAACGCGATGCCATCTCTAGGGCCAGAGGAATGGCGGTGTCTATTAGAACTGAGTACCCTCCTTCTCTAAGTCCTGCTATGGATGTGAATGTCAAGAGATTCAGGTAATAAAAGTTTGTGACAGGCATAACAACTTCTATTTCAGTTCGATCTACCGGAATCCTGACATGGATTATTCTATCTTCGATTGTCTTCTTACCATTATGGCTAAGATACAAGATGATAGAAACGCCTCTTTTGACTTTCTTGGTGATTTCAATGCTCACCATAGGGAGTGACTAAATTCTTTTTCTCCTACCGATCGCCATGGCTTACGAGCTTTAGACTTTGCCTCTAAATCAGGCTGTGAGCAAATCATAAGTGAAGCTACTCACAGGTCTGGTAACTTCTTGGACCTAGTATACATCAACTCCCCTGGCATCATAACAAGTAAGGTTGGCTCTCCAGTTGGGACATCTGATCATGCCTTGATTTCATTAGTAGTGAAGACTGAGCAGTCTGTCCCTGATGTATCTTACTCGTGTAACATTTATATGAAATCTGAAGCAGACTGGAATGGGATTTTGCATGCTCTTTTGAGCTTGAATTGGTCGCAATTGTTTAGTAGTGTTGATCCTGTAGTCCCTTTGAATGAGAATCTAGTCAACATAATTGATAGGCATATCATATCCCTTCTCGTGTACTAGGTACCGAGTGAAGGACAAAATGGTTCAATGATGATTGTAGAGGTGCTTATTTGGAGAAGCAGGAGGCCTATCATCTTTGGAAAGGTAACAGATCAGATTTGATCTAGAATAAGTATACTCAGCTTAGAGCTTTTGCTCAGAGAGTTCATGCCTCAACTGAAAAAGAATACAATTTAACCATAAAAGAAACCATATCTGGTACAACCCAAACGCATTAGTGGTGGACTACCCTTAAATCTCCACTCTTTGGTGTAGATGCAACAGTTCCTTCTTTACTTAAATCAAATGGCTCTGTCACTCAACGTCTAAAGGAAAAGGTAACCCTTTTGGCAGATGTATTTGGCAGCAAGCAGAGTAATGAGAAACTCGAACTTCCTCATTCCTGTTTTCCGGAGGCTAAACTAAATAGTTTAGCTTTTCGATCTCGTGAAATTAAAGTTCTCCTGATGGACCTTGATGCTTATCGAGGTGTAGACCCAAATGGTATTTTTCCTTTGTTTTTTATAAAGACAGCAGATTTCTTAACTCCCAAGGTACCTGTCATTTTGCACAAGTTAGCAAGAAGAGGAGCTTTTAGCACTTGTTGGAGAATTGGTAACGTTACACCACTATGTTAATGTGTTTGTGGTAGATCAAATCCAACTGATTACTGCCCAATTTCCATAACTCCCATATTATCTAAAGTTTTTGAACGTCTTTTCTCAAAACGACCCAATAGGTTTGCTGAAGGTAATCATCTGTTCCCTAGTTTGCAATTTGGTTTTCATAAAGGCCTTGGAGCATGTGATGCCCTTCTTACAATCTCCAATGCTGTACAGAAATCCCTTGATTGTGGTCAGGAAGTTCATATGGTTGGCCTTGATTTTAGTGCTGCCTTTGACGTTAATCATGAGGCCCTTGTTTTCAAACTCAAACAGTTGGGAATGGGTGGGTCGTTTCTTAGCATCATTATTGAATCTTTAAGTAATAGACCGCAAAGAGTTGTTGTTGATAGGCACCATAGTGAGTATAGGAATGTGATGCCTGGTGTTCCTCGGGGTAGTGTTCTTAGCCCATTACTTTTCATACTATAAACACATGACCTGTGGTTTGGTCTAGAAAACAAGCTAGTTGCATATGCAGATGAAGTTACTCTCTTTGCATCAATTCCATCTCCTGAATGTAGATCTAGGGTTGCTAAATCCCTTTATAGAGATCTAGGTAAAATTAGTGTATGGTGCAAATTATGGGGTATGAAGTTGAATCCTAACAAAACTCGAAGTATGATTTCAAGTAAGACAAGAACCGTGGCTCCTCAACATCCTGATCTCATCCCTGATAATGTTTCTTTTACTTTGTATGATTCTTTTAAAATTTTAGGTGTGAGTCTCGACAGCGAATTTACTTTTGAGAAACACATTAGGTCTGTATCTTCAATTGCACAAAAATTTGGCTTATTGAGAACGTCTTTCAAGATTTTTAGTGATCAATCTATTCTGAAGAAGTGTTTTAATTCTTTCATTTTACCTTGTTTCGAGTATTGTTCTCCAGTCTGGTCTTCAGCTGCTGATTTTCATCTTAATTTTTTGGACAGGAACTTGCTGTCTATTAAATTTCTTATTCCTGATCTAGATAATAATCTCTGGCATCGTCGTTCAATTAGTTCATTATGCATGTTGCATAAGATTTTTTTAATTCTGACCATCCTTTACATTCAGATTGACAATGTGGGGCGACCAATTCGAAAAACCTCTCGTCGGCAACTTTCATGATAAACACGTAAATAAATAAATGAACAAATACCCCCCTTGTGAGAACGGCCCCTAGTTGAGGGTGGTCTCTATGTTCTTGATATAGCCCAAGACACAGGTTATTAGGATATGTGGGTTAAAAAACTTAGCAGAAAACATCCTGAGGGGTAGTCCTGGCACCCGGCTTATATTACATGCACCAAATAAATAGTTTCTTGGGAATTAGGTTTCATGAATCTTCATGTGAATACTCTTAGTCAATTTCGAAAACAGAAATATTATTTATGATAATTACTAATATAGCAAATTTGCAAAGTCATTCAAAAAGAAGGCAACCGTATTACCCCATACGAATGGGAAAAAACACACTAATAGAAGTGTATTTATTCTTATTACTAGTAGTAATCGCAGTGGTATTAGCAGTAGTAGAAGGAGTAGTAGCAGTGGTAGTATTTCTATTGTAATTACACATTACTAGTAGCTATTACTAATTTTATCATAATTATTGATATCATTGCAGTTATTGTTAATACTATCATCATCACTATTCATATCCCTATTATAATTATTAAAACTGAATATAGATATATCCACATATAACGTTCACTTATTAATTTGCTCCTGTTAATTTTGAAATTTTATAAAGAGGGGATTTTAACGATTTAGAATGGGATAGCTTATAGTACGAAAAAAGTACGGAATTGCGGTACGTTATTTTTTGCCGTACTGTACGGTACGGAAAAATAATTGAGGGTACGGTACAAAATTACGGTACAGTTTCTTAACCAGGTACGAAGTACGGAAAACATTCCGTAACATACTGTACTACCAGCCTTGCCTACCCATGACACGTCCCCCACCCCTATATATATATATATATATATATATATATATATATATATATATATATATATATATATATATATATATACAAACTTTACTTAACTTGTTCATGACGATGAGAGATAAAACAAAATAAACGCATTCTCATTCTGAAAAATCTCAAGAGAAGCTATCAGCTATCACATTATTCTTTCCTCTTACATGAACTATCTTCAGATTATAATCTTGTAATTCTAAACTCTAGCGCATTGAGGCGTTTATTCTTAAATCTCTCCAAATAACCTAACATATTATGATTATTATACGCAGTTAAAATATGACTAACACGTACATAAATCTCGAAGTGTTGCAAGGCTGAAACTGAACTAAACCATTCCTTCTCAATAGTATAATAATTTTTTTCTAAGTTTAATTCCGTTTCTTTGCATACCACGTAACTAGGTGCTTCGTCTCCTTCACTTCTTGCAACTAGACTCCTGCTATGCCAGTTTCACTGACATTGATCACTAAATGAAATTCATTTCTAAAATCAGGTAACAGTAGCACTGACTCGTAAATCATTACGGCCTTTAATTTATTGAAATCTTTTATAAACTCGTCACCAAATACGAAACTTCGTCCCTTCTTAAAAAGATTAGGTATGGCAGAGCTTACTTCTGAAAACTTGGGTACAAATCTAGGAAATATGAACCATTCCGAGAAATCTCATGGCCTCTTTTTTTTAGTTGCTGTGATTGAGAAATTGATAACAGTTTCTGTGTGCCCGTTTATGGACAGATCTTACCAAGACTCACTTTGTGACTTAAATAAGTGATATAGGTTTTCCAAAATTAACTTTTCTTTGGATTTAGAACAAGGTTCGCTTTTTCAATGGCAGCCAGGACTTTGGCTAAAATTCGTAAATGTTTTTCTCAGGTTTCTAAGAATATCATGAGATGATCTAAATAGTAAACGACACAGATATCGATTCTATTTAAAAGTTTATTTATTAACCTTTGGAAAGTACGAGCGGTGAACTTTAAATCGAATGGCTTAATTCTATGTTCAACACATGCTTTCCCCAATATATGTGTGTTAGGAATTAAGGGGTTGGGTTGATGGGAAGGGGCGAAAATGTATGTTTGCGTGTGTATATATCTAAATATTTGGACGACATTTTTCACGGCTCGGGTACATTATTGTGTGTGTGTATATATATATACATATATACATATATATGTATATATGTATATATATATATATATATATATATATATATATTTATATATATGCGCATATATACATACATATATATATATATATATATATATATATATATATATATGCGCATATATACATACATATATATATATATATATATATATATATATATATATATATGTATATATATACACATACAATAATGTACCCGAGCCGTGAAAAATGACGTCCAAATATTTAGATATATACACACACGCAAACATACATTTTCGCCCCTTCCCATCAACCCACCCCCCTCCTTAATTCCTATCTACAACCCGCTGGTTCGGCAATTTGTGGGCGAGTGTGGTTTCTGGGTATACGTCTCGGGGTAACCCCTCTTATCAGGGAATGACTACTCCCATACCCACCCCCCTGAGCGTGACATGATATATATATACATATATATATATATATATATATATATATATATATATATATATATATATATATATATATACAGAGAGAGAGAGAGAGAGAGAGAGAGAGAGAGAGAGAGAGAGAGAGAGAGAGAGAGAGAGAGATAAGCTTCCTCTTTATTACATAGGGTTGATACTGGGGGAAGCATGCGTCATATATTCATTAATTCACGGACATATTATAAAATACAAATACATTATAATACGTCTACACACACGTATTAATGCTGGAACATGCGCACACATAGCAAGCACCAAAAAAAGAGACTGAGAATTTTTCTTTACGATTCTTTAATAAACTTGAACTGGTGATGAACACATGTAATCAATATCTAAGTCACGTTAATAACAACGTTGCTAAGTTTCAATAGTCGCATAAATCTAAACCATATATTCTCTCTCTCTCTCTCTCTCTCTCTCTCTCTCTCTCTCTCTCTCTCTCTCTCTCTCTCTCTCTCTCTCTCTGAAAATAAAATGAGTGGATCGCGGTGCTATGATATATCAATTAAATGTCATTTTCAAAACACATTCATAACTCTCTCTCTCTCTCTCTCTCTCTCTCTCTCTCTCTCTCTCTCTCTCTCTCTCTCTCTCTCTCTCTCTGTGAAAATAAAATGAGTGGATCGCGGTGCTATGAAATATTAATTAAATGTCATTGTCAAAACACATTCATAACTCTCTCTCTCTCTCTCTCTCTCTCTCTCTCTCTCTCTCTCTCTCTCTCTCTCTCTCTCTCTCTCTCTCTCTCGTTTCCAGTTTTCAAGCAACATAAATCTCAACTGTCTCCACAACGTGAGAATTTTTAATTTTCCCGACAGCATCCCAGCTCTATTGCTCATTTTTTAAAATCTACTCATTTAGCTTAGTGCTTTGTTCCAGCAAGATGACAAAAAGTGTCTTCTAATCCTTAATTTCCCCTTTGGTATTAGTTTCACTGTAATTTTTTAAAGAAAAAGATGAAAAGAAGTTATTAAACTAAAATACGCAACATATTCGATATATACACAAAAATTAAATCATAATATGAAGAAAGACAGAAGAATAAAACATCTCTAACATTTGAAGTAAAGATGTATATGACTCTGATTATCACCACTATATTCATATATACAGTAATACGTTTCGACATGAAAATATCAGTAGGCTACTGTCCGAATACGTTCAAGTTCTCGTTAAATGTTATATCAACTAGTTGATGCTTGTACTAATAAAGCACTTAAATATTTGCAACATCCATAATGTCGTTCATTACTCCATCTTCCTCGCTTCCATTGACTTTTTTTTTTTTTTTTTTTTTTAACCTTACCAACCTCTGCAGTTTCTCTTCACCGACACCAAATCAGCCCAAAACTATCTTCAAACAACTACTCTTCAACGAGGTCCAGTCCTTTCAATAGTCTCTGGCATCAGTTAAAGCATATAGGCGTTGACTAGTCATGGAGACAACAATCCCCTTGCATTGGACCAACTTTCACACAACCAATCGCTATCTTGACCACATGCTCTAACACACTCTCATTATAAAAACATTTAAGTGCTCTTAACAACTTGTCACCTATACTATATATTTTCAACTCTCTCCATACTTTCCCTATATTGATCTTATCATAAGCTTTTTCTAGTCCATGCATGGCATCCATGGAGTTATACCCTTTTACCTTCAAAATTATTTAGCCGATTCATAACGAACAATTTTGCCAACAGACATTCTGGTAGTTGAGACCACGTAAGAGTAATAGGAATGGGAAAATAATGGAGAATGGAGCAACCATTAACCCCTTTTAAAGCTTTAAAGGTCACTTATGAATGGTAGAGGCAAGGGACAGTGACATCACCCTATCAAGCACGACAATGCCCTAGAGACTGACCATATATGCATATGATCAGCGCCCAAGCCCCTCTACACCCAAGCTAGGACCAAGAAGGCCCAGGCAATGGATACTGATGACTCAACGGATAGACCTATAAGCTCCCCCATACACCCCCTTTCTTAGCAGACAAAGATGGTGAGGTTGCAGCGACAAAAGGAACTACCGAGTTTGAGCGGGACTCGAACCTGTCAGGCGTCACCAGTCAGGAATGTTACCACGTCGGTGACGACAACCCTTACAAAGAGAATTAACCTTACTAATTATCCAACAAGTGCAAAATGAACCCTTTCTTGCTAACTCAAGATACAACAAACTTGAAGCATAGTTGATGATATACAGTTATAGACTCCATTTTCAGAGGATCATTAAATCAGTGGCTGAAATAAATTACAATAAACTATTTATGATCGTTCAATAATAACGTCTTTAGCATTATTATTAACATATTTTTGCATTATAATCTTTAACATTTTATAAACTTGTTATCAGATTAAAGATATATATATATATATATATATATATATATATATATATATATTCATATATCTATATATATGCATATATCTATATCTATATCTATCTATCTATCTATCCATCTATCTACTGTGTATATATATATATATATATATATATATATATATATATATATATACATACTGTAGATTATATATATATATATATATATATATATATATATATATATATATATATATGTTGATACGTTATCATAATCACTCAACTCTTCGTATTTCTGCATTTCCATGTACAAAAATACCCTATGCGTTAAATTGTGCACATACGCTCGCAAACACACAGTTTGACATGAATGATGAGTATTGAAGAGATTTTACGTGAGAACCATAACAATAATCCACAGATATCTGAAAGTTTTAAACCGAAGATTAGCATATTACAACAAAACCTCTTTCTTTCCAACAACAGTAAATGCTACACGAAGAAAGGGAAGTCGAGTCCGCAAGAGATGAAGCAGTAATATTGAAAACAAAAAAGACGAGAGAGAAAACTACTTGTTATGGTTTGGCCAAGTCTTCCCCATGAACTTTGCATACTATAGGTTTCTATCATGTAAGTAAATAATAAAACCTTTCCCCTTCCCCTAAACTCAGCTTACAGTATATCTACTGGCTTCCATTATGCACTGCATGCAAATATTGACAAGCATGTCAATCATTGAGTACCTAAATCAGTTTTCTTCATCTACTATCGATACATCTCCCCTACATAGTAAAGAGCAATAGTCTCACTATATACAGTATAGTATATATCATCATCATCTCCTTCTACGCCAATTGACGCAAACGGCCTCGGTTAGATTTCGCCACTCGTTTCTATCTTAAGTTTTTAATTCAATACTTCTCCATTCATCATCTCCTACTTCACACTTCAGTTTCTTCAGCCACGTAAGCCTGGGTCTTCCAACTCTTCTAGGGGGTTGTGGACCCCAGTTGAAAGTTTATTGAACTAATCTCTCTTGGGAAGTGCGAAGAGCATACCCAACGCATCTCCATCTACCCCTCACCATGATCTCATCCACATTGGGCAATCGAGTAATGTCTTATAGTTTCGTTTCTAATCCTCTCCTGCCCTTCAACTCCCAATATCCTTCTGAAGGCGTTGTTCTTAAATTAACTAAATCTATTGGAGATTGTTTCATTGTTATACCAGGACTCATACAGTAACACCGACCTCACTAAACTGATATACTTTATAGTCTGTTTTTTATATGTAATTTCAGGCGATTTGATTTTACTTAACCTGGCCATTGTATGATTTGCTTTTTTCATTCTTTCACTAATCTATATATGTAAATATATAAATCTCCCCTATAATATATATATATATATATATATATATATATATATATATATATATATATATATATATATATATTTCCGGTCACGCTCTGCAGCATTGCTAGACATGTAACTACTTGTTCTTTCCCAATCCTTCGGGTAGGTGGAAGAGGGTGTCATCATACCCTGCTGTGAGAGGGTACATGCAGAGGAAAGAGCGAGTGGGTGGTAAAGGTTTATTTGTGCATGTGTGTGCATATCTATCTAAATATTTAGCTGTCATTTTTTATGAGTAGTCTACACAAATATGTAATACTTTCCTTATGTCAAGTAATTGTATGAGTATTCAAATGTCTATTGCTGATATGATCTACCGCTAGAGTGTTATGGGGTCCTTTGGCTGGCCAGAGGGTATTACACTGGATCATTCTCTCTGGGTACGGTTCATTTTCCCATTGCCTACACTTACACCAAATAGTCTGGCCTTTTCTTTACACATTCTCCTCTGTCCTCATACACCTGACAACACTGAGATTACCAAACAATTCTTCTTCACCCAAGGGGTTAACCACTGCACTGTAATTGTTTAGCGGCTACTTTCCTCTTGGTAAGGGTAGAATAGGCTCTTTAGGTGTGGTAAGCAGCTTTTCTAGGAGGACACTGCAAAATCCAACCATTGTTCTCTAGTCTAGGGTAGACTCTAAGTGCCATAGTCTCTAGTCTACACTGTGGTCTTCACTGTCTTGGGTTTGAGTTCTCTAGCTTGAGGGTACACTCGAGCACACTATTCTATCTTCTTCCTCTTCTTCTTGTTTTGTTAGTTTTTATAGTTTATGTATGAAATATTTATTTCAATGTTACTGTTCTTAAAATATTCTATTTTTCATTTCCTTTCTTCACTAAGCTATTTTCCCTATTGGAGCTCCTGGGCTTATAGCATAATGCTTTTCCAACTAGGAAGTAATAATAATAATAATAATAATAATAATAATAATAATAATAATAATAATAATAATAATCTAACCGAAATAATTCCTAATACGTGATCTCTATTAGTGAATAAGGCAAAGCTTTCAAGTCTAACCAAGCGCCAAAAATTTAAAACATGAAGATCGCATTTTCAGGTCTATTTTCTTTAAAGCGACCCATTATTGATTCCAACATTTTATTAATGGTAAGTAATAAACATAAAAAAGAATTATCATTATAGTGGTACTCGAACTCCAAATAACAAAAATATGAACCCCACCTTTATCTGTGAGAAGTAGAGTCAATATAAACAAGAATATATAATAATCCCGAGAAAACGATAACGGCCGATGTAATTCACTTGAGAAAGAGAATCGTATTTCCAGCATTTTATTAGAATGAATAAAAGAAATCCATGAATGGTGGGGACTTAATAAACGAGCAATTTGGAGCAACGATGAACCGTGTGGCTTAGCAGTCGCTGCAAGTCGAAATTCACGGTTAAATAAATTCTAAATGATGAAGAGTCACATACATAAGCTCGCAGAAATTAACGGTGTTTGTGTTCGCGCACACATAATATCTTCCACATAATAAAGAGGGAATTTATATTAGCAAAGTACGAAACGGTCTAATGAAGCATGATACAATTAAGAGAAAACGCCTACTGTCAGAGCGTGATTGCGAAAATCAATTTGTAATTATGGAATGCAACCTACTTGAAACTGAAATTACTGCATAACGAAGTTACAAAATATGATGAAAACCATTTAAAGTAGGGTAAGTCTGAGAAAGAACAACAATGATATGTAAAACGCAACCCAAGACACATACATCAATATTTTCTGGAACTAATCTTCAAACATACCTGGACCTCAGTCTAACTCAACGGTCACAGGAGCAGCCTGGCCCCACACATTCTAGGGACCCCAATACACCTGTAAGTACTGCAGTAGCCAACCTAGAAAACGTACAATCACACCCACCCAGCATGACTGTACCCCGTCCATCTACCACAGCCCCCCCCCCCCCACGTGTATGTAGGTACTACAGACGAGGATACTGCAAATTTGGTGCAAGTGGGAAGGGCTGCAGCTATGGCCACCCTAAAACATGCCAAAAATATGTGAGTCATGGTTTTAGAGATGAGAGGGGATGCACCCTAGGTAGGAACTGCCCCAGCTATCATCCTGTCCTCTGTAGAAATTCAGTGCAGAAAAGAGAATGCTTTAGGGAGGGGTGCAAGCTTACCCATATAAAGGGAACAAAAAGGCAGCAAGCAAGGATCCAGAGCCCTGCCGAAATTGAACAACCCTCCAGGTCAGCAAGCACATCGACACCTTCTCCTCCACCACAAGAGCCCCACAAAAGCAATTTTTTTAGAAATGTTCATGGAGATGAAAGCACACATGGCAAATATGAACAAAGTTGTAGAGGTTCAGGGACTTGTATTGCATAAGTTCATGAGGCAAACACCCCAGCAAAATCAACTACCACAAGTACTCCCAGCAGTTGTGTCGCCCATGACCCCAACCTGGGCTTGGCCCAGAGTCAGGGCACTACATTAGAAAAATTCCTAGTGGGCAATATTCGGGGTCTATACCCCAAGGCAGCTCAAAGCAGGATATCATTCATAAGAGAGCTGGCCTGGGAGGAGGACTTTATGTTCATTGTCCTCACTGAAACCCACCTATCTGAAGGAATAAAGGAGCCTGAAATACACATCGGAAACTACACCTCCTTCCGGACAGATAGGAAAGGAAGAACACATGGCGGCACAATCATTTACTTGAGGGATGACATTGCTCCAAACTCAATACCCCTCTTGTCATACTCAGACGGCCAAATTGAACTGCAAGCCATACAAATCCAGCAACATAATATGATGATTATCAACTGCTACCGTCCACCTGGCAGCTGTTCTAGAAACTTCAATAATGCCATGGAAGCTCTCAGTCGCCTACTAGACTCCCTGCCAGTTCCTACACCTGACGTCATCCTCACTGGAGACTTCCACTATCCTTTCCTGAAGTGGCCCGAAGGAACCCAAACTGGGAGCACCCTCGCTGATAAGTCTCAAACCGAACTGCTCCTGTCCATTACGAACTCCTCCTTTCTCATTCAGATGGTGTCCATACCAACCAGGGGAAACAATATACTTGACCTGTTTTTCACCAATAACAGTGATGCAATTAACTACGTCTCGGCTGAAAGGACCATCTTCTCTGACCATAATCTCCTCAAGATACACACTACGTACAACAAATCACATTCCCCAGTAATGGCTACACCAACAGAGAAGAACCCTTTCTCCAAACTAAACTTTTTCAGCAGCCAAGTGAATTGGGATCTTCTAAATGCCCAACTACAGTGCACTGACTGGGAGTCAGAACTCCATGTTGGCAACCCTGAGGTAATGCTGAATGACTTTCTAAAAACCATCCTCAGTGCCTGTGAAGGTAATGTGCCAACAAGAAAACTGCCAGCCACCAGAAGTAGTCACATACCAAGGGACAGAAAAGTGCTTATGAGGCGACGGGCGAACTTAAATAGACAAATGCATACAACAAAGAGTGACACCCGGAAAAACTCTCTGCAAGCTAAGATCTCGCATAGAGAAAATGAACTCAAGGATTCACACGAGAAGCAACGTGACTGGGAAGAAACGCAGGCAGTGTGCAACATCAAGGCCAACCCTAAATTTTTCTTTAAGTACTGCAAGAAATTCTCGAAAACGCAAGTCAAGGTTGGACCACTTCAGGCAGGAAATGGGATGATGTCAAACACCCCTGAGGAAACATGCCAGATTCTCTCCCAGCAGTATACCAGAGTCTTCTCGCATCCTACACCTGCCAAGAATGTTCTCGAACCTGCTGAGTTCTTTAAGGTGCACACCCAACATCACTTGACTCTTGTTAACATCCCTTTCACCATAACTGATGTACAGGAAGCGATCAGTGAACTAAAAATCAACTCTGCTGCTGGACCAGATGGTGTGCCATCCATCCTTTTACTAAGATGCAAGGAAGCTCTGGCGCTCCCTCTCTACAAATTCTGGCGCTGCTCCCTGGACACTGGCATTATACCATCAATATTAAAAGAGGCCATCATCTCCCCAATCCACAAAGGGGGAGATAGAAGCCAGGCCAAAAACTACAGGCCAGTGGCCTTCACCTCCCACCTTATCAAAGTATTTGAGAAAATATTAAGAAACAAGATCATTATCCACCTTGAAGAAAACAGCTTGATGAGTAACTCTCAGCATGGCTTTCGTAAAGGAAGGTCTTGTCTCTCCAACCTCTTGGCCCACTATGAGTGGCTGCTCCAGGGCCTTGCTGAAGGCAAAAATGTAGACGTGGTCTATTTAGACTTTGCTAAGGCCTTCGACCGAGTGGACCACGGCATCCTTCTCCACAAGCTGAGGGCCATGAGGATAGCAGGGAAGCTGGGTGTGTGGCTGCACAGCTTCCTTACCAACAGGACTCAGGCAGTAGCTGTTGACGGCCACAAGTCACAGCCTGAGAAAGTCAGCAGCGGAGTCCCCCAAGGCTCTGTTCTTGGCCCCCTACTCTTCCTGGTCCTGATGGCCGACATTGAAAAGACAGTCACGGGCTCCTTCCTGTCCTCCTTTGCTGACGACACTACCCTAAGCCACAGGATCAGTACGTCTGAGGATGTTGTCCAACTGCAGGCAAACATCCAGAGGGTCTTCCACTGGGCTGACACAAACAACATGCAATTCAATGAGGATAAATTTGAAATAATGAGACTGGGGCCCAATACTGAACTTATCCACTCCACCGAGTTACTGACAAAAACACAGCAGCCAATCCCACCAAGCAATGCAGTCAAGTGCCTTGGCGTCCTCATGGACAATGATGCCACCTTCCAGCAGCACATCAAGGACACCGCCACTAGGGCCAGGCGCATGATTGGCTGGGTTCTGCGTACCTTCCATTCAAGGGAGCAAGAGGTCATGCTGACACTGTGGAAGACCCTCATACAGCCAATCCTTGACTACTGCAGCCAGCTGTGTTCTCCCCATAAACAGGGGGACATACAGGAGCTAGAGTCAGTCCAGAGGAGTTTCACAAGATCAATTAAAGGAATGAGGGAGCTCAACTATTGGCAGCGCCTGCAAAAGCTGGGACTCTACTCTCAACAGAGAAGAAGAGAGAGATATAGAATAATATACACCTGGAAAATCTTGGAGAGGCAGGTGCCTGACCCTACCCCTGACTTACTGAGGGCACGTGAAAGTGAGCGTTCTGGGCGCTCATGTGTAAGACAAAGCCTCTCCTCCAGGACGCAGGGAGGATAAAAACCCTCCTTGCCTCCAGCCTCACCCACAACGGCCCCAGACTGTTCAATACACTGCCGAGAAATGTCAGAGACACCACAGGCTGCTCGGTCGCCAAATTCAAGAAAGCACTTGACACCTTCCTGCAGACGCTGCCAGATGAGCCTCCTGTGCCAGGCTACACAGGGTGCTGCAGGGCAGCCTCAAACTCTGTGCCAGACCAGATCACCCTCATGAAGAAGGACTTACGGACTGGCGTCAGCGGTGGACCACCACAGCTGTGAGGAAGACCCTCTAAATTCGACCAAGAAATGACCAAGAAATATATATATATATATATATATATATATATATATATATATATATATATATACTGTATATATATAATCACCTCCTCCGACGTCTAAAGACGCAAAGGGCCTCAACCATAGGGGATTTATTGGCTAGATTCATCAAAGGATAGCCAGCTCCTTGTGATGCGCAATATATATATGTATGTATGTATATATATACATATATATACACATACATACACACACATTTATATATATATATATATATATATATATATATATATATATATATATATATATATATACATATATATATATATATATATATATATATATATATATATTTCTAGTGAATATACAGTATATTCCAAAAGATAGAATTCATTCGTGATTTCAATCAATGTAAATATCAACAACGATGGCATTCAATATCGAATTCTACCTTTGGGAACGTATATCCACTGGAAATAGCCACATGTTGCAAACTCACTAATCAGCTATCATGGTTGAATTCGACAGCGACATGTATGGTGGACTTGTAATATACTTATATCTCTCTTCATAGCATTGTTGGTTTCAGCTAAGAGTCATAGGTTCGAATCTTTGCCCAGCTAGAAGCTGTTATAATAAATGAATTTCCAGTGGATATAAATTCCCAAAGGTAGAATTCGATATTAAAGGCCAAGGTGGTTGATATGTACATTGATTAAAATCACGAGTGTTAGTGATATCCATTGCAACTGTATGTATGGTTTATATTTATTGGATATATAAGAATATATATATATATATATATATATATATATATATATATATATATATATATATATATCACCATCTCATCAGGTGTTACTGGTCCACTACAGAACATAGGCCTCAGACATGTCCTTCCACTTGCGTCTCTGTCTTTCTATGCCTGTCCACACCCGCAAACTTTCTTAATTCGTCAATCCATCATTTTCTCTTCATTCCCCTGCTACCTTTACAATCTCTAGGGGCCCATTCTGTTACTTCAATGTCCATCATTTGTCTATCATTCTCATTAGATGTCCTGCCAGTGTCCATTTCTTTTTCTTAAAAGTTGTTAGAATATCCTCTACTTTAGTTTGCTCTCGGATCCATGTTGCTCTTTTTCTGTCCCTTAGTGTTATTCCCATCATTATTCTTTCCATAGCTCTTTGAGTTGTAACTTGCTTGTGTTCTAAGGCTTTCGTAAGGCTCCAAGCTTCTGATGCATAAGTTAATACTGATAAGACCATCTCATTAAATACTTTTCTTTTTAGACAAGGTGGCATTTTACTTTTCATAATCTCATTTTGTTTACTAAAGGATCTCATTCCTTGTGCCTATTCCAAATCTACCTACTGCTGATTCTCCTCTCTTCTTTTGACATACTTTAGAATTGAAATCACCCAAAATAAATGTAAATTGAGTCATGTTTTTTCATAATCTCCAGACCTTCATAAAAAGTTTCAATTTTTTCATCTGTATGGGGTGTTGTTGGCGCATACTTTTGAATACTCTTCATATTATATTTTTTATTTAGTTTAATAATTAATGCTGCAATTCTATCGCTAGTATTACAAAATTCTTTTATGTTACCTGCAAAATTTTATTAATAAGAGAACTCAGTCCATTTTCTTTGTTCCTTCATGTCCTCTGAAGCAAAATAAATGGCCCTCTTAATTCTGTATAAGATCTTCCAATTCTTCCAATTTCACTCATTCCTATTAAATCCCAATTTATTTCTCTCAGCTCTTCTAGTAACACAACAAGATCTTCTTCCCTAGACAGGATCCTGACATTGTATGTTGCAAGGTTGTTTCAAAATATGGCCTGCTCTATTCCAGAGATTTTTAGCAAGTGTCTAGATTTATTTATATATATATATATATATATATATATATATGTATGTATATATATACATATATATGTATATATATATGTATATATATATATATATATATATATAGGACAATTTCTATGAAAATTGTATTTTTCTTAACATATCACATCCCGAATAATTAGGAGTTTACTCTTATCGACTTCTATCCGCCCAGAAATTTTTACCCCCAACTGGCCATTCCGAACCTCACTTCCTACCTCCGCAAACCTGACCTCTCTTGTTTACCCAGAATGCCATAGCGTGACGTTTCAGCCGACCTTCTTGGGTCGCCATTAACCATTCTACTCTGGCCCCAAGAAAAAGTCACATGACAGTTGGGTCTATAGCGGGGACGGATGGGGGGGGGGGGGGGGGCAATTACATAATTGGGACGTGGTAAGTATGTTAGGAAAAATAAAATTTTCCTACAAATTGCCATTCCTTCCATACCCAACACTTACCACGTCCCAAATAATTAGGAGCCTCAGAATTAGGAGCCTCATAATTAGGAGGCAGGCAAATGGACCCCTGCAAGAGAGCTGGGAGATCTGAAGAGGGGGTAAGGCCTGTCGGGGAAAAACAAAAAGGGGTATTAAGATATTAAGGAACGTAGGTTAACTAGGTAACACTCAATCACGGAACATCTTTCTTTCCGGGTCCTTCCATGGTAGGCCGAGGGGATAGGGATTTGAGATGCTCTACCCCTCGCCGCCCCATTCGGGATGTGTTGAGTGTGGCTGCCCTTAGATCCTCTGCTGGGCGACCACGATGGGACCAAGCTTGAAACCCTCACGGGACTTGAGGGAACAGTCCTTCAGATAGTGGACCATGAACGTTGACTGTCTAGTCCATACATCTGCCCCAAACACTTGGCTGACTGCTATGTTCTTCTCGAAGTCCAACGAGGTGCCGATGCCCTGGATGTCATGAGGTTTAGTGAACCTTGGGGAGGTTTCCTCTTTCATCAGGTACGCTCTTTAGATCGTCTCCCAGAGCCAGAAGGAGATCAGATTCTTAGAGACCGCCTTCTTCACTCTACCCGTCGTAATGAACAGTCTCCTGATATCTGGTCTGAGAGCGGAGGTCCTTGAGAGATACTTCCGCACCACCCACACTGGGCACAAGAGAAGGTCCTCTGGGTCATCTGTCCTTGGAATACCAGAGATGGCGAACTCGCTGAAGCGGGGGTCATCTACCGCCAGGTTCTTTGTTTTCGCCACAAAGGAGGGGACGAATTTGAAGACCAACTCCTTCCACCCGTGAGAATGGGAGATGTCCGCTGAGAGCCTGTGAAGCTCGCCTACCCTCTTGGCTGAGGCCAGGGCGAGGAGGAACACTGTCTTCAGGGTTAGTTCCCTGTTGGTATTTTGTCTCAGAGGCTCCAATGGAGGCTTCTTCAGGGCATCTAGGACTTTGATGATGTCCCCCACGTGGGAGCCTTGAGGGTCCTGGGGGAACAGTACTGTTCCAACCCTTTACCAGCATCGAGAGGCACTTGGAGGAGCTTAGCACTTGAGGAGGAATACCTGGCCCAAGGCGGCTCGGAATCCCTTTACTGCTGATACTGACATGCCCCAGTCGAGTCACAGGTGTACCAGGAACTCCAAAATGACCGGGATCGAGGCCCTCTTTGTCACACCATTTCCCAAAGGTTGCCCATTTCGACTGGTATATGAATCTCGAGGAATATCTGAGATTCGAGGTCATCTGGGAGGCTGTCCTCTTGGAGTAACCTTCCTTTCTTAGCAAACGCTCTATAGTCTCCACGCATGAAGGGAGAGGTTTTGGAGGCCTTCGTGGAACCTCTGAAAGTCGGGTTGCTTTAGAAAATCTCGACCTAGGGGCAGGGGCCATGCAGGTTCCCTTGCCAAGGACCTCAGGTCCGTGAACCACTCCTTTTTGGGCCACCACGTGGCTATCAGAGTCATTCTTACCTGCTTCACACCCTGAAGACGGTTTAAGGTCTGCCTCAGAAGGGAAAATGGAGGGAAGGCGTGCACGTCAATGCCATCCCACGGATGTTGAAACGCGTCTTCCAGAGTTGCTGCTGGGTCCGGTACAGGGGAACAGAAGACTGGCAGCTTTGCATTCAGCCTTGTTGCAAAGAGGTCCAGGCACGGTGACCCCCACTTTTCTATCACTGCCCTTACCACCTTCCTGTGGAGAGACCATTCCCCGGACAACATTTGACCCCTCCTGCTGAGACCATCTGCGACTATGTTCCTTTTTCCTGGGATGTACCTGGCTGTCAGAGAGATTGCATTGTCTTCGGCCCAGGATAGAATCTTTACAGTCAGGTTGTGGATCCAGAGGGAATGTAGGCCTCCCTGTTTCTTGACGTAGGTGACGACTGTGGCATTGTCGCTCATCAGAGCTACCCTTTTCCCCACTAACGAACTCCCCAAAGCAACAAGAGCCTTATGTGCTGCCAGAAGCTCGAGTTCGTTTATGTGGAGGGTCTGCTCCTCCGAGGACCACCGACCTCCAGCTGTTCTGTCCGGCATGTGGGCTCCCCATCCTTCCCTGGATGCATCCGTGAACAGAAGAACTTCCAGGGGAGGATCCAGGAGTGAAACTCCCACTCGGTTGTTCTTTAGTTCCAACCACCACTGGAGTGCCTCCTTGGTTGACTGGGCTGTGGGAAGCTTTGAGGGTGGATACTTCGTTGCTAGGGCCTGTACCTCTTTCAGGTCCTACTGAGCCGGGCGCAGCATCAACCTTCCCCTGGGAACTAGCTTCTCCAGGAACACCAGGTGGCCTACCAGCCTCTGCCACTCCTTTAACGATGTTGGTTTTCCCCTGATGAAGGGCTTCGCTATGCTTTACAGATTCCCGATAATCTCCTTCATTGGGAAAGCCCTGGCTTGCACGGAGCATATCTTCATCCCCAGATACACTATCCTTGTGGTTGGGGAGAGTCGTGACTTCTCCCAGTTGAACACTAACCCTCGTTCCATGCAGAAGGTTACTAACTCGTCCCCCTCCTCTTGACAACTATTCTCTGGACCCTGGGAGCAGTAACTAGTCATCCAGATACCTCACTAGTCTCATACTTCTCTTGAGAGCCCACCAGGAGACCAGGGTGAAGACTCTGGTGAAGAGCTGAGGCACAGTCAACAGGCCAAAGCAAAGGGTACGGAACTGGAAGACTTTTTCTCCCAACTTGAACCTGAGGAATTTCTTGCTGGACGGATGCACTGGAATCTGAAAATATGCATCTTTGATGTCTAAGGATAGCATGAAATCCCCTTCCCGGATAGCTGCCAAGACCGTCCTGGCCGTTTCTACCTTGCACGTGGTCCTGGCGACAAAGCGGTTGAGGGCCAAGATATTGATGACCGGACGCCAACCACCTGAGGCCTTCTCCACCAGAAATAGATGGCATAAGAATCCCGGAAGGTAGGGGGGCACCTTCTGGTTAGCCTTTTTGAGGAGTAGGTCTTGAATTTCCCCTTCTATGGCCCTCCAACATGCTTCCTCCTTGGGATGGAGGGAGGGTGTTTCGAGGCCCAATACCAAAGGAGGGGTTAGGCCCTTGAAGGGAATATAGTACCCTTCCTTCAACACTTGAACTGTCCACTGGTCTGGCCCAACCCCTGCCCAATTTCTCCACCTTGAACTGAGGCCTCCCCCTACCCCTGGAGGGCACTGGGGAGAGGGGCCTCGTCCCCTACTTTCGTTTGAAGAAGTGGCAGTTACGTGTTCATCTGTTGGTAGGAGCTCTGTGTTTATTTCCCCCTGCGGCTGGCCTTTGTCCTCCTGAGGGGGGCTAAGTTGGAGGGGCCCAACGGGAAGAGGATGGGGCTTGAGCTGACGGCACAGAAAGTCGCCCAACTGACTGAGGCCTAGCCCTACCCTGATCAGGAGGCCGGTATAAGGGCATGTGTTTAAAGATGAAGACAGTGCGAATGCCCTGTGGAGCATTGCGTAGTAGCTCTCCTTCCTCCACTTGTCCAGTGCTCTTTCCACTACCTCCTCCAGGAAGAGAGCTACCATGACAATGGGGGCGTCCCTAAGAGTACTCAACTCCCTCTCTGAGAGATTCCTTGGCAGCCGATGGAGGACAACGTCCCTCCTGCGCAGGATCCAATTCGATGCTGCGGTATAAGATTGACTCGCCGAGAAGGCTACGGCTCTCGATCCTGAAACTGCCAACTCCATGAACTGTTCCTTCACTGGTCCGCTCCTCACATCGTTCTCCAGGGCGAAAGAAACCAGGGCGGTGGACCAGAGGTCTAGCCAGGAAGCCGCGTCTCAAGAGGCCCATGCAGCCGCTTCCATGGATGTTGCCTCCTGGACCGTGAAACCTACGACCCCACCGACAGTCTATCTTCCGTGGAACCGGCAGCGAGGGCAGCCAAGTTCCTTTTTGACGGTTAATGCCCCTGGGAGGTCCCCTCCGGAATATAGAATCGTCTGTGTTTGACCTCCGGAAAGGGTAAAAGTTTTGGTGCGCCGTGGGGCCTTTTTGATCCACTCCGGGGTGGCGTTGGTGATTCTTCTGAACCGCTGTTCGATGTCTTGTGAGAGGGGAAGGACCAGGGAGGGCTTTGCCTCCCTAGGGGCTCCAAAACGGCCTTCCAGACCGGTGACGTGGAGTCGAACTTGCACCGAAACGGAATCGTGTAGGTAGTTGAACCTTCTCATGAGACCCAACACTCCGAAAGGACGACACTTCTTCCACTACCTTGTCCTCCTGGTGGTCCCGGGATCCCATCTCAATAATCTCCTCTTCATATACAAGTGTCCTACCGGAGGCACCCTGCCCTGGGTCTGGAGATCACTTCTCACGGCGTCCGATCTCCCTTCCGAGGGAGTTCTGCTCAGCCTATCTTCTCTTTGGCTCCGCTTCGGTGCTGGAGAGGGGTCCGGAGACTCGGAGCCGTATGAGCGAGACCTAGAAGGATGGCGCCCCTTCACATGGTCCTCTGGTCCTCCCCGGCCTGGCGTGGAAGGTCCTCGAAGACCAGGAGAGGGTAGACAGTGCTGCCTACCGGATAAAAATCCTCCAAAGTGGTCTGGGGAATCAGGTCCATAGCTCTCCTCCCCGGAGAAATATCCCTTAGTCTAGCAATGCATAGGAGGCAGAAGAGATCCAGCCTAATCCTCAGGAGAGCCATCGTCCGACAGTCCTCTTCAGTATCTATTCATCCACTACACATCTCCTCTGCAACGTGCATAGTGTTTTCTCTCAAATGTGAATAGTCTTTGTTCAAACATTGGAATTACTGCAGTTTGAATTATAAGAAGTGCGGTGTATATGTGAGTACCAGTATATTATAAAAAATAATTGGTTTTTGTGACTAGCCCTGTGAGATTTGGTTATAAAGTGAAGTATATTTATTTTGCTTAACCATTCGGTAACCTTGTGTGACCCCTAAGGACGTGGGGGTAAGAGTTAAGTATATCGTATGTAAGTGTAATTCTGATTCATTTTCTATGTGTTAAAGTGTCATTTATTCATTGTCAAAATTAAATATTTCTAATAAATTAATTCTTAGTGAAACAAGTGATTGTATAATTTTTTCAAAGTATCATTTTTGTCTTAGTTTAAGGTCTAGTTCAGATTTAAGATTGAGTGACTTATTTTTGGTGTTATTTTTTCTAAATTTGTTATTTTTTATAGAATATACTTATTTTAGTAAAGTATGTATTATTTTGATCACCAATACTTCATTACAGTACTTTGCTCGTATCCCCCGACTAAGAATAAGAAGAGATCCCATTAAAAGTAAAGTAATCACCCATTTTTTTATTTTGAGTGTAACGTAAAGAGTCCTTTTAGATATTCAGTGTTCATATACATTATTGTCTGGGAGTTACGTATTATTCTCAGAGCTCGGAGGCTTTCAATTGTGTATCAAAATATGTAATTTAGAGCTCGTGAATTAACGTAATCCGCTAATCGTAATATATATATATATATATATATATATATATATATATATATATATATATACAGTAATACCTTGAGATACGAGCTTAATGCGTTCTGGGACCCGAGCTCGTTTGTCAATTCGCTCGTATCTCAGATCAATTTTTCCCATATAAAATAACTAAAAAATAATTAATCCATACCCACCCACTGAAAAAACACCATTTTTAATTGTTCTAATTTACAACTTACACTCACAAAATAACAAATACCTATGCAGTAAATATGAACTTAATTCTAATTTTTTTTTTCATTTTCATATTTTTACTTTACTTCTTCCAGCTTGGCTCTTTTTGCCTCGCTTTTGGACTCGCTTTCACCTTTACTTTTTGCCAGCCTTTTTAAGAGGAATCTATCTTGGGATATTTGCTTTTGTCTCCCCTTTAAAATGTTACGAAAAGGACATACACAAGTGTCGTCACAAAAGGCTAACGCACGACCACATGCCAACTTGTCCGGGTGCCTCTTTTCCATAAAATCAGAAAACTCCTGCCACTTTGCTAACATGTCTCTGATTTCCTTTGTAGAAAGGCAGTCCTCCTCATCCACCTCCTCCTCGCTACTGAGCTCCTGCAACACCTCTGAATGTTGCATCTCCTGGAGCTCGATCAATTCCTGTATTGTGAGCTCTTCCTGATGCTCCTCGTCAAGGTCGTTCATGTCTGCCTCATCTACCTCAAGCCCCATGGACTTTCCAAGAGATATGATTTCATCCACCACAGTAGGTTCGGGTTCATCAGGGTCTGGCATATCGAACCCTTCAAAGTCACTCTCAGCGACGGAAGCTGGCCACAATTTTTTCCATGCTGAATTAAGAGTTCTTCATGTGACACCATGCCATGCATCATCAATAATTTTTAAGCAATGGACGATATTGAAATGTTCCTTCCGAAATTCACGAAGGTTGAGATTGGTGTTGTCTGAGACATCGAAGCATTTCTTGAACAAATGCTTCGTGTACAGTTTTTTAAAGTTGGAAATCACTTGTTGGTCCATGGGCTGGAGGAGTGGCGTGGTGTTGGGCAGAAGATAAAGGACCTTGATGAACCTGTACTCATCAACAATGTCCTCTTTGAGACCAGGAGGGTGACCAGGGCCATTGTCGAGGACCAGGAGACATTTCATTGGCAGGCTTTTCTCGGCCAAATGTTTTTTGACTGCCCTACCAAAACACAGATTAACCCATTCTGTGAAGAAATGCCATGTAACCCAAGCCTTAGCATTAGCGCGACAGATCATTTGCAGATTTCCTTTCAAGATCCTTTGGCTCTTGAAAGCACGTCGGTTTTCTGAGTGGTACACCAGCAGTGGCTTGACCTTACAGTCACCGCTGGCATTGGTACACAAGGCGAGAGTTAACTGGTCCTTCATGGGTTTATGGCCCGGTAGTCTCTTCTCCTCTGCCGTGATGAATGTCCTCCTGGGCATCTTCTTCCAGAAAAGGCCAGTTTCATCACAGTTGAACACTTGTTGGGGGATGTATCCTTGTTCTGCGATAACTGAGGCAAAGGTTTTGATGTAGTCCACCGCGGCTTTTGATTCGGAACTTGCTGCTTCCCCCTGCCTCACAACCGAGTGTACCCCAGTTCGTTTTCTGAAATTATCCAGCCAGCCACGACTGGCTTTGAAGGTTTCCGCTGGCGTCAAGGTCTCCCCTCTCTCAGCTGCTTGCTTTCCTTTCAAGTCATCGTAGATTCCCGCCAACTGTTTCTCCTTTATGCATATTAAAAGAAGCCTCTCCATCTCATCATGAATATCACTGTCCAGCTTGAAATGGATGGTTAGTCCTTGGAATGCTTGGTGCTCTTTATAGCATCCTTCTGCTTGAGGATGGTACATATTGTCGATGTACTCCTCTCATATTGGCGAGCCAGCTCATTCACTCGTACATCACTAAAGTTTTGCGATTATTTCATGCTTTATCTCCATTGTCATCATACACATTTTCTTTTCACTACCCTTGTTTGCACTTGCTTCCTTTGGACCCATTGCTTATTCACTTAATTCTGTACTGATTAGCAAAAAACACATAAAAAATGCCACCACTACTGCTGATGCTCTGAGATAACTTTACGCGACAGAGATTCGACGGGAAAGAGCGAGCGATGTTGTCCTCGTGAGCAGCCTCTCGCATACTCGGCCACCTAGCAGCAACACAGGGAACCGTCTCGTATCTTCGTATCTCAAATTTGTCTCGTATCTCGGGGCAAAAATTTGCTCAAAACTTTCCTCGTATCTCAAATTTCTTGTATGTTGGAACACTCGTAGGTTGAGGTATCACTGTATGTGTGTGTATATATATATATATATATATATATATATATATATATATATATATATATATATATATATATATAATCATCAACAGCCATTATTAGTTCACTGAACCACAGCAGAGCAAAGGCGTCAGACACGTCCTTTCACTAGCGTCTGTTTATTGCCTTTCTTTGCCAGTTTATACAGCAAATTTTGTTATTTCGTCAATCCATGTCTTCTCTTCCTTCCTCTGCTTCTTTTGCAATCTCTAGGGACCCATTCTGTTATTCTTAATGTCCATCTATTATCTGTCATTCTCCTTATATGTCCTGCCCACGTCCATTTCTTTTTCTTACGTTTTTAAAATATCCTCTACTTTTGTTTGCTCTCGTATCCCTGTTGTTCTTTTCATGTCGTTAAGTGCTAATCCCATCATTATCATTTCAATGATAGAGTTGTAACTAGCTTATATTCTAAGGCTTTAGTAAAGCACCAAGTTTCTAATACATAAGTTAATACTAGCAGGACCATCTGATTAAATATTTTTCTTTTCAGAGAAAGTATCATTTTAATATTCATAATTTATTTTTGTTCACCAAAAGCTCTGCCTGCCATGCTTATCCTTCTTTTAATTTTGGTCTCATGTCCTAAAAACTTCATTAAAAATTTTTAGAGGTTCGTCCATAAGTCTTATTTATTGTCTCTCAACATTTTCACTGAACATTATCTTAATTTGACTCATATTAATTTTCAGTCCTATATTTCTGCTTTATTTAATCAAATCTTCTATCATCTTTTGCAATTACTCCCATGATTCACTAAGCATGACTATGTCATCTGTAAATCTTAAATTGTTAAGGTATATCCCATTGATGTTAATTCCCACATTTTCCCAATCTGAATATTTCAAAACTCATTCTAGGCATGCTGTGAATAATTTAGTAGAGATGGGGTCTCCTTGTCTACCTCTTTTTTCAATGGAAATTTCCTCACTATCTTTATGTAATTTTAGGATCACAGTACATCCCTTATACAGTAAGATCCATCTATTCCTTGGCTTTGAAGGGATTTCATTACAGATGAATTTTGACAAAATCAAAAGCATTCTCATAGTCTATAAATGCCATACATAGGGTTTTGTCATATTCCGTTGATTTTTCCATTTGCTGGCTAATTGCATGGATGTGGTCAGTTGTTGAATACCAGGTTCCAAATCCTGTCTGCTCTCTTGGTTAATTCGTTCTATTAGGCCTAATATGATCTTTGTAAATATTTTATATATTATTGAGAGTAAACTTATTGAGCTATAATTTTACACACCTGTCACGTCTCCCTTTTTGTGTATAGGTTTAATGATAAAGTTTTCCATGCTGTATGTATAGACCATACTTTTAGATATTTTGAGTAATGTTCAGCGAGTTTACTACTATGAAATATCCTTCAGCTATTATTAAGTCAATTGTTAGGTCATCTCCTGCTGTTTTGTCTCTTTTCATTCCTTTAAATGCTTTCTCCACTTTTCATACTGTTACGTTTGGTACCAACCCAGGTGTTTCCCTATTTCTACTGGCAAAGTTATATATATATATATATATATATATATATATATATATATATATATATATATATATATATATATATATATATATATATATATATATATATATATGTGTGTGTGTGTGTGTGTGTGTGTGTATGTATGTATATATATATATATATATATATATATATATATATATATATATATATATATATGCATACATAAGCATATATATAAAATTTCACACATTTTTTCAAAGCTACAAAACAATGGCCAATTTATATTACCGTGTATTCATTAAACTAAAACTACCTAACTTCCAATATAAATCAAATAAATGCGTCCCGTGTTTATACATTACCTTAAAGTATTCTGACCTGAAATAATGAAAGACATTAAATTATTTCTTTCAATAACAAGATAAAAAATCTTTACTCTCCAAAAGTTTAGAAAATAATGTAAACTGAATGCCATTATTACTATTGCAAAGAAAAGAGTCAAAAGAAATCTAATAACATAACTTAAATATGAATATATGTTATCGGTGGAAGCGGCCACTAAAATTCACAAAAAATAAAGATTCGTTCTGAAATAAATCGTGAATAGAAAGAAATCTTTAAAATGTGTAGTCTTTTTAACATGCAATTTGGTGCGACGATAAACCACGTGGCACTGCAGGTGTTCGCTTCAAGTCCAAGTAAATGGGAATATAAACATTAATAGACGAGTCACATATATAACACCCAAGAAACAAATGATGCTAGTATTTACAGCCATTACTTCTGCTTAGTATAAAGGAACTTAATTGTAGTAATGCACGGCATGACAGTCTGAGATACAATGTACCAGTGAAATAGTCATGGCCGTTATTGTTACCATTATTTCCATTATCATTATAATTACCTTAATTATTCTAATCATTATCATTGTCATTGTTATCTTCATCAAAAACGTTTAATTGCTGATATGATTTTGTCCACGCATAAAAGTAACCCAAATGGTAAAGAAAGATCTATTTTGATGGCATGATTGTGAATAAAAACAGAAATAAAAGCGAATACTGTAAAGCAAAATGATATTTTTTTTCAAGTACTATATAGCCTATACTAACACAACTTCTATTTGGCTTATTAGCATTGATATTTATAATATCAATATCATTTCACAGTCTTATAGAAGGACGACAGAAAGCATTCGGGCAGTGTTACAGGAACCTAAGCATAACGTACATTTTCTTTGATAAAATAATCTCTATAAAAGTTAACGAAATAGGATATCTTCCAAGAAGTTGTAAACAGAAAATAGAAAAATAGAAAACACATTCAAGCAATATTGACTAAAAAACAAAAATCTGAAACAAGTTGCATTATCACCACTATCCCAGCAAACATACAGTAAGTCATAATATCAATGGTGTGTTCTAAATGATGTGAAAAAGGTTGTTTGGAATCCAAGGAGACGGCAATAAAGCCTTGTATAAGAACGCGAAATTAGTAGTCTTTGTTTTGTTTACTGGTTCATTCCAAAACACTTTACACAACGGAGAAACGATAAAGTAAAACTAGAGCAGAATTATCTGCTTACCCTTACTGAATGTGATAAATTAAACCTAAAACAATATAAGTTTCAGGACACTACCTTGTAGAAAATCAGACAAGATATGTATATATTCAGAAAAAGCATCATCAACAGCAATTTCAGAATTCCAGGTAAATAAGTAAAGGCTTAAAGAACAACTCTTAAACAATCATAAAAAAGCAATAGATGTATTAAGACTGAAATGTAGCCGTTACTAATAGCAACGGTTACTGATTGGAACAGGAATCGCACTAAATGATTCTCTCTCGATTAAAAAAATTACTCTTTAGAAAAGCGATAAACAATTATGATTTTATTACAAAAGGACCAAATACAATTAAAAAAAAAACGACAGGTACCTAATCAGATCCCAAGCAACCTGATATCAATGTTACTTATAAAATATTTTTATATACTTTGTTTGAAAATCAAATGTAGTGAGAAAAGACAAGAGACTCACAAAATAAATAGCCAGATTTTTTTTTTTTATTCCGTCAGGGTTGGTTACCAGAGATATAATATTTTAGAATTGACGATTTTGTCTTTGTCTTTCAAATCATAATTATCATTTCTCTCAACAATGTATAAACTCTGTTCCTTAGAATATTTTACCTAGATTAAATCCAACTAAAAGGGATAACATCTCCATGTATTGAACTTTTTGTCAACACTTTTTATAATCTACACGGCAGATATGCCAACCACCCCCGAATTTACCATAAATTACGCCTATGCAGATGACATAACACAAGTAATAATGCACCCTACAAATTCCAAAAAGATTTCTGAAAATTTAAACAGAAAGTGAGATCAAAAGAATAAATGACTACGAAAACAAGTGGAAAATAAAAACAAACAGCAACAAATTCCAACTCTTATCAGTATCAAAAGACAAACCAGCACCAATAGCAGCAAACAACATAAATATTCCATTTAACAACGAAGTTAAAATCCTTGGTCTCTCTATCAAAAGAACTGACTAAGCTGCCATATCAAACAAAAACTCCAACGGGCAAAACACAGAATAGGAGCATTAAAACGTTTCAAACTATTGGATAAAAACATACGAATGAACCTCTACAAAAGCCTGATAAGACCTCTATTCGAATATCCAATAGCACCAGCATGCACAATGGCTCAATCAAAGTTAAAACCCTACAAAAATCCCAAAATGGAAACATAAGAAACATGTGACATAAACCATAATAACAATAATAATAATAACACAAATGAAAACAACGAAACACTCCATAACATACAATGTCGAACCAGTAAACGTCAGATACCAAAGAAGAGCCACACCAGTCTGGGAAAGATTCAAAAACATTTACTCAGAACTTGCAACAAGAAGTGAGGAAATAACACACACACAAAACGAGCTTTCCTGGTGGAAAAAAGATAGTTCCTTTCATAGCTCAGGATGAACCAAATCCGGAGTATTAAAATAAACCAATAAAACAAAAGTAGACAGACATAAATAGACAGACAAGCCCCAGGAAAGGAATAATCATCAAAACACAAGTCCCTCGGAGGCTGGCAAGAGAACTCACCTCCTGGAAGTCCACAAGGCATGAAGTTACAACAAAAAACCAACATCAAAGAGCTATTGGGTCTGCCCCAATCTTTTCACCAAGGTCTATAGAATACTCTATAGACCTTGCTTTTCACCTCCCACTGTACTTCACTGTAACACTATTCCCTTCAATCCTTACAATCCTAACTCCCCCATCCCCTCCCCAACCTATCCTATCTCCCTATACTGTAGCTGTAGCAAGGTTTTGATATCTTTGCAGCTGTAAATTTACTGTTTCTTACCTCACAATTCATGATTTTTTTCTGTTGGTTTTCTGGGATTTGTTTTAATTAATTATGAATGAAAGTGGAATGAAACATTCATGCAAATAAAAAATCAAGAAATATGTTAATAAGACGAAGTTGGAAGAAAATATGCAAAAACATTGTACAGGATGCGGGATAATTAAATGTCCCAATCAGGATATAGACCAAAACGTTTGGAACAGTAAGTGAAATCAGGGCAAAACAAACGTAGAAAAACTAACGGGAAACTGGAAACCCTGAAGAAAAAATAGTCTTAATGAGAAAGTCTTTTAAGATTTTTGGTGATTAATCTATTCTCAAGAAGTGCTTTAATTCTTTCATTCTACTTTGTTTCCACTATTGTTCTCCTGTCTGGTCTTCAGCTGCTGATTCTCATCTTAATTTGTTGGACAAGAACTTACGGTCTATTAAATTTCTTATTCCTAATCTAGATATTAATCTCTGGCACCGACGTTCAATTAGTTCGTTATGCATGTTGCATAAGATTTTTCATAATTCTAATCATCGTTTACATTCAGATCTTCACCGACAGTTCTATTTTGTTCGTAACACTAGGCATGCACTTAATTCTAACAGTCAGGCCTTCTCCATCATGAGGCTCAATACTACACAGTATTCTAGAAGTTTTATTCCAGCTGTGACCAAGTTGTGGAATGATCTTACTAATCGGGTAGATGAATCGGTAGAACTTCAAAAGTTCAAAGTTGCAGCAAATATTTTTATGTTGAACAGGTTAACATAAGTCTTTTATAGTTTATATATGACATGTCTGTTTTGATGTTATTGTTTTTAGAATATTTCACTGTAATTTTTTTCTCAAATCGTTTATTTATTTACTTACTTCCTTTCCTCGCTGGGCTATTTTTCTCTATTGGAGCCCTTTGACTTATAGCATCTTGCTTTTCCAACTAGGGTAGTACCTTAGCGAATAATAATAATAATAATCATAATAATAATAATAATAATAATAATAATAATAATAATAATTTATCCATAATTTCATAAATATAGGAAATGAAAAGAAAAAAAAAACAATATAAAAAAACATAAAAATAACGACAATAGAATGATGGACTACGAAATTAATGTCAAACTGGCATAAGAAAAATATAGGTATATGGTTACATAAAAAAAAAAAAAAACAAGAAAATTTATGAATATAAGCACACTGATCTGAGCCAGAAAGCAATTACACACACAAGCGAACATCTATAATGAAATTTAAAGGAATACGCCCACGCTAATATACAATATACAAAAATATACAATCATGTGACTAAATTATGTCTACTAAAACATACGTCCAATTGATTACCCTCATTTGCACTATACTCCGATAAAATTTGAAAATAAAACCTTCATTAATTGCTGTTTTACCCAATAAGCATCTTTCAACTACAAAGACTCTCTCTATCTCTCTCTCTCTCTCTCTCTCTCTCTCTCTCTCTCTCTCTCTCTAAGCAAGCGGTTACATAATATCTTCACCATACCTTGAGAGCAAATAGTGAACAGATTTAGGTAAGGTATCCTGTACTTCATTAATTAGTGATATTTTTTACCTTTCCAGAAATTGTTCATAAATGATGAAAGGTAGGTCATTTATAGTGTACAAATAAAAACTATATATTATATATGAATCCATAAACGAAAAAAAAAATAGAAATATCCGGAAAAGACTTTAGTTGAACTATTGTTAAACGTGACAATGTTTTAAAGGCCTTTGACTAATTAGCTAGCTAGTTAATTGTAGTGATTAATTTGATATACGGCAATTAACACATTCTCTGTATAAAATAGATGAACTATTTCAATGGCAACGTAAGGTATTTTCAAGATAAAGCGATACAAAAGACGAAGGGAGAGACATTTAAAAGCTACATCAGAATCCTTAGATAAGCCCTTCGCTACCTGAGGGAGTAACACTTCACCTCAATCAATCCTCCCATATCCTGGAGTCTCCTCTCTTCCGTTTCCTCGTTTAGACAAAGGAGTTAACACAAAGAACACGAGATTTGAATCCGGTCGGATGAAGCAGCACCTCAGGCAAAAAGGACAAAGAAATCCGAGGTTTCGACTTCAGTCAAGTGGCTTCCTCAAGTGGCACTTCAGGCACAAAACAGACTATGAACGCAAGTTATTTGTACTTTATACTCCGAGGTGGAAAGCTAGGAAGCGAACATATCTACGGAATTGCTTTTGACAGCTCTACTGGAATGTAACCATTACATCAAGAATAATGAATGAGGAATTGGCCTAACAATGGCAAATGAAAGAATAGAAAGGGAAGTAAAACCTTGGGAAATTTCGTACTAAAACTTTATAATAACCAACAAGTGTTTCCCTACCAATGTGCAAGCACTCCTAAATTTTTACACTTTTTTACAGTAGATAACATGATAGAAGATCGGGGGGAACATTACTCAGTCTATAAATGCCATACATAATGGTTTGTCACACTCTGTTGATTTTTCCATTACGTAAATATGGACAGTTGTTGAATCTAAGGTCTAATTGTCTTTCTATTCGGTCTAATGAGATCTTTGTAAATAGTTTATATAGTAGTGAGGGTAAACTTATTGGGTGGTATTTTTTTCAAGTCCTTTGTCTCCATTTTTGGGGAATTGAATTAATATAATGGTAACGTTTTCCCATGCTGTAGGTATAGAGAATTCTTGTAAACAGTTTGTGTTAAGTGCAGCGATTTTACTACATATTTCAGTGCATATATATATATATATATATATATATATATATATATATATATATATATATATATATATATATATATATATATATATATATATCCGTACGATCACGCACAGAGCTCTGTGCATATCTTTTTTATAATCTAAAATCAGCTGGAAAATATTTTGTTGAATAAAAGGGAATATCACTTTTCTTCTTGCGTTATTTTTGTCATTTCGTGTCTGTTAAAGCCATTAAAGTAAAATCTTGAAAGTGAATTATATGTACAAGGTCTAAAGTATAAACACAAGTATATGCAAGTAATTATCAAAATATATCAAGGACAAGTTTATTAGATCATCTTTGGTCGCTTATCACCCAATTCACTCCACGTAAAATAACCTTTTAAATATTGTCTACTTTCATAAAAAGTAACCATAATAGTTTCCACCTTTGGACAGAAAATGGTGTAATCAGCATATTAGGCACAGCCAAAAACAATTGATGAAAGTTTAAACCAAGATTAAAAATCTCCCGATAACAATATCTAAAAGTATGCCATTAAAATCTTTCCATTTTCGTGATTGCCATTAAGAAAATTGCAATATACATTAGGAAATATTTCATCATCATCATCTCCTCCTACGCCTATCGACGCAAAGGTCCTCGGTTAGATTTCGCCAGAGCATGACCTAACCATCTCCATCTACCCCTCACCATGATCTCATCCACATATGGCACTCGAGTAATCTTTCTTATAGTTTCATTTCTAATCATGTCCTGCCATTTTATTCCCAATTTTCTTCTGAGGGCTATTCTCAAATCTACAAAATCTGTTGGGTATTGTTTCTTTGTCATACCACGACTAATGTCCATACAGGAACACCGATCTCACTAAATTGATATATTTCAGACGATTTGATTTCCAAATTTTATTTAACCTTGCCATTGTCTGATTGATTTTTTCAATCTTTCATTAAATTCCAATTCTAGATTTAGAAAATATTGGTTAGTTAATAAATGTATGTTCATATAATAATCACTTTAGTAGGGGCATTAAGCTCTTTATCTTTTCTTGATCTTATACATACATAAAAATACAAACAGAGACAGTGTTAATGTATGTCCATCCATTTGGAATGAGAAAACAAAAGTGATCAATAAAAGGACTCATAACATAAAATAAACTTATCGTACATTTCCACTTGCATCTAAACAAAATCCACCTTCCAAAGATTTTCGAAAGAGAGAGAGAGAGAGAGAGAGAGAGAGAGAGAGAGAGAGAGAGAGAGAGAGAGAGAGAGAGAGAGAAAAAAAAAATATGATATTCATTAATCTCACATAAAATTATACAATCGGATTCTAATCATGTTTTGACGAAAGACACGAAAGCCCCATTACCCTTCATCACCGGTAATGACAAAACCAGGTTTTTGGTATTTCACGAAAGCAAAACGCAAATCATCTTTAAAAACTGACGTGATTTAATTGTGCACAGTATTAAAAAAAGAAGATATTCTTCCTTTATAATACAATAAGAGACAAAATTTAGCGTTTTCATACAATACATTAATATCACATTATATATACCTTGGTCTACCCTCCTTTAAATGAGTGATGCCCTTATAGTAGATCCAAGGAATTAAGAGATCCCTCTCCTATTTTGCAGCAGTGCTTCAAATATTGCATAAACAATGCCGTTGAAGACAAGAAGATTATTACTCTAAAAATAAGACATCAAACAGTTTTTTTTTTAATCCTCCACCTTTCTTGAGCATTATCCTTACAACGGGTAATTTTCCATTGACCTGATCTTAATCCTCCACCTTTCTTGAGCATTAGCAAAGTATCCTTACAACAAGTAATTTTCCATTGACCTGATCTTAATCCTCCACCTTTCTTGAGCATTAGCAAAGTATCCTTACAACAAGTAATTTTCCATTGACCTGATCTTAATCGTTAGTTCTAATGGTCACAATAACACGAAATTTCAAATCAGTTCATTCAGAACTCAAGGACTCAAATTAATGCATAAGAATACAAACAAGACGGACATATTCATTCAATCTAAATAAAATCTTAAGCATCTGTAACAATGATCCTTAATTTTTCTGCTCATGATCCTATTACAACATTTAAGATCGTTTGCATCATTCAGTGGATTGACTTGAAAATAGAGGTCTTAGATTTACTGGTGATCTTTCAACCTGAAGCAAATCGCAGATTGCCCTGCGCATACCTTTTGAAGAAAGCATAAAAATCATTGAATGTATTCAAATTTGATTGAAGGATGTATATCATAAAATATAGATTGCCCTTTTCGTTAGTTCTACTTTTCCGTCATACTCTTAAGACTTATTTTTATACAAAATTTCAAAAGTATCGACTTAGATTTTTAAACGGAAATACTTCCGGTAATCTTTTCTTTCAGCGAAAAGCTGATGGGAACTGAATTGGTTTCTGAAATCTTTTTGTTTTATTTTTGTAGTCAAATTTCAACATGGTTAAACGTGAATCTGGAAATTGCTGATTTTATACACAAAAGAAAAAAAGTCGGATTCAAAATAAATTTGTTTTCAATGAATTTTATAGCCAATGATTTGTGTGAATTCTTGAGAACAAGCAGAAACCCCAAGAACTTGGCTGTCAAGCATCCCTAAAATAGAACGACTATGTTTATTATTCGACTGAAGAGCAAATTATATACCCAATCAAAATATCAAATAAACTATTATTTAAGACTGAAAGCACAAATAAAGTAATGAAATGGGAAATAAATTAATAAATGTATAAAAGTTGCTTAGAAGGCATCAGAAATGTTGACCGAGTGTATTCTTACGAAATGGGACTTGAAAGAAGACTACAAGGCAGTGATAATATGAGAATTGGCAAAGGTTTTGAAAACTCAAGTTACCATCTGGCATAAAGAAGCTAAAAGTGGCACCTGATAACACCAGATGGAATCAAATTTACGATGAGTTCAACAGAGTACTTATGTGTTTAGGCCTTTAAGATAATAAAATGCATTACATTAACCTGGAGCCAGTAATATGTACCATAAAATCCTGCAGTTACAGCTCCTCCAACGAAATCTTATTGTATTTTCCTTAACTGGGAAGGAAGCTTGGGAATAACCACTGTTTATCAACATGCTACGACATGTTTTCGTTCCCGGGGCCATAACATGAGATAGCTTACTAACATGGAAACTGCCTTGGATTTTATTCAGTCAACTGGGACCAAGCAAATGCAAAACAATCTCTCTCTCTCTCTCTCTCTCTCTCTCTCTCTCTCTCTCTCTCTCTCTCTCTCTCTCTCCTTTCAACTTTATATTTTCGACCGTATATTTTATATTCTTTATTCATTACTCCTTATATCACTTATCTATTTCCTTATTTGCTTCCCTCAGTGGCTATTTTTCTTTGTTCGCCCCCTGGCGCTTGAAGGATCCTGCTTTTCAAACTAGGGTTGTAGCTTAACTATTAATAATAATAATAATAATAATAATAATAATAATAATACCAATAATAATAAATGCATAAAGAATTTATGCTCAGTTGCATATCATTAATTAAAGGACGAAAAACATTTAAGCACCTTATCAAAAGAAAAAGAAATAATTAAAGCAAACTATTATTGCTACCTCCAAGACATTGAATATTTCCCTATTTCTAAAGGCAAAACATAGTTAATCATAATAAAATGTATGAAGTCCCTCACTGGATAATCAAGATCTAACACATGTCTCTAAAATGTAACTAAACAGAAGGGGGAAGGAACACTCCGAGAAGAAATGTTTAGGTATTAAAACACCATAAAGAAAAAGGAAAAGAAGAAAAGAAATAGAATCTACTCATCCTCAAACATACACTAACACAAACGCCATAAAAGCTCTAAAATCGAGAAGCAAGAGATCGTAAGACAGAAATATGGTATTTTGGAAGACTGGCCTCTCTGTAAGTGTCTCCTAACTTACTTTGCAATCATTAGCATTCATTGAGTTCGGACGTCACCATCTCAAGAGGGATGTGCGAGACACGAGTGGTATCACATTAGAAAAGAAGAAATATAAAAGTGCAGAATACAGAATGACAGCTACATGTTGAGATATGCCCACACACACGCAGCCCCTCTCACCAGGGTATGACTACTCTATCTCGCCTTACCAGAGAAACGGGGAGAGCTAAGCCTGACTGAAAATATATATATATATATATATATATATATATATATATATATATAATATACTGTATATATAATTGCCAGACATTTACTCATTATAATATAGGGGAAATTGTTTGTGTGTGTGTGTGTTTGTGTGTAGAATGCTGACACATGGTGAGCATAAAATATGTATTTTAGCCACGAATGGTAAAGTGAAAAGACTCGATTGGAGTTAGTACTTTCGTTTTATTAGTTACACAAACGGACTCACAATGGTAATAAATATAAAGGGATATCATATTTATACAAACAAAAGGAATCCCTCAGATATTAGTTTCTGACTAATGCCAGATAAGTCAGATTTTAGAGAAAAGGGATAATACAGGATTAATACGAATAGAAAACAGAGAAAGGCTTAGATTTAATTTGTGATTTGGGTACAGTCAATTAAGAAGCAATTGCATGCGTATCACATGCTCGTGCACTAACGGTATTTCTGTTTTTTGTATATTGTCGTTAACGTTCTCCATTTGCACTGATAACTTGTTTCTGCATGTATGTGCTTGTATCAATCTGTTTAAATTTTTGTGACCATCTTTACCTGAAAATGTTGTTATAAAACCTCACTGTCTGCTGAAATAAAGTTAGTTGCAATTACACCGTCTCTCAGTTATCACACACACATTGGTGACCACCAGTGTTCAGCTCCCTCCCGCTTTCCCCTGCACTGCTGTATCTTATTGTTTGATGATGCTGTTTCGGACACTAACTCTACTATCAACGCCACGCCGCTGAAAGTACCGCTCTTTGCCAGCGGAGAAGCGTTCGCCTGTTTCCAGCATGCTAAAGTCCAGTTTTGCATCAAGGGTGTGACTTGGTCAATAACCAAGGCAGATTACATTCTCGCGGCGATTTCCGGGGAGAATTTCCCAGAAATCTTTGATTGGCTGTGTGAGCAAGGAGACACACCAATAATGTACGACACCCTCAAATCATATGTCCTGGAGCATTACTTGCCATTGCCAGCTGTCCACATAGCGAAACTTTCTCAGCTCTCTCATCAACCTTTGGGGGACCAAAAGACTTCGCTCACTCTCACAGAAATGACCAATATCGCTCGCCTACAACCTGCCACAGACGGCTCTCCTCGTGAAGTGAATTGAATCTACTTCGTGCCCTTTGGGTACGGCGCCTACCGAAACTTGTACGTGCTGCTATCCCCGATGTCAATATTTTTCCAAGAAGAACCTGATGACCAAAGTCAACGCCCTTATGGACAGCTACTTCACCACCTTCCAGACCTCCATCAATGCCTCCACTCCTGACGAAGTTGACACCTTTTCAACATCGCCCAAAGCCGAAGTGAATGTGGTAGGACACAAGATGCCCACCCCATGACTCCAAATTCAGGAATGCAGAGAAGAAATGTGCGAATGGTTGTCAGTGGCCAAAAAACGTGTAAGTAGGCCATCGCTTGCAGCGGTGGCTGTCACTAATATTTTCTTTTTCCATGACGAAGGTATGGGCATCCTATTTTTGGTAGTAACGGGTGCTTGCCTTTCTCTTCTGCTAAGGCCACTCCGCAGGACACAACGTAGTCTGTCTAAGTCTGCCTACATCTACCTGATAACTGCCAATGAATCTGCGATACCCACCCACGGTTATGAAACCCTTACATTATCATTTGGAGGCACCAAATATATGTGGAAGTTTCTCGTTGCTGGCGTCACATTGCCAATCCTTGGTGCAGATTTCCTGTCACATTTCTAACTCCTGGTCGATGTAGCTCACCAACAGCTAGCCAACACTTATTCAAACTTCTCGATGCCTCTCCAACCTGTCCCCTCTGACCTTGCTCTCCACATCAGCGCACCCACGGATGCCTACGCACACCTCCTTTCATCGTACTCGGAAGTTTTCTGTACAGAACTTCGTCAAATGTCCTCAGTTCCTACGAATCACAGTATTTATCACCATATCAACACAACGGGGCCCACAGTAATCACCAGATTCAGACGTCTGGCACCGGATTTATTTGGCAGCTGCTAAACAATCGTTCACTAAAATGGAAGAAATGGGGCTTTGCCAAAAGGTCTCTAGCTCATGGTCGCCACCCTTGCTCATCGTCCTGAAGAAAGATGGCTCCCTGCATCTGTGTGGGGATCACAGGTGCCTGAACATGCAGACAGAACCAGATCACTAACCCCTCCCAAACATCGCCGACGTGACCTCCTACTTGCACAAAGCGAAGTTTTTCCACGCTCGACCTCCTGAATGGGTTTTATCAGGTGCCCATTAACCCAGAAGACATCCCCAAGACCACCATCACCACCACCCTTCTGTGTATACACCTTCAATTACTCCTGTTTTGGCCTTCGTAATGTTGGGGCCACTTTTCAACGTCTCATGGACCGCATCTTAGGGGACCTCACCTTCTGTTATGTTACGTGGACAATATAATTGTGTTCTCTTCCTCCAAAGAAGAACATCTTCGTCATCTATGTATTGTGCTCAACCGCTAACAACAGAATGGTCGTGTAATCCGGTACAACATGAGTACCTTTGGCGCCAACAAAGTATTATTCTTATGGGCCTACATCACTCCTGAAGGTATCCACCCCCTCCCTGAGAAGGTAACAGCCGTTCAGAATTTCACCAAGCCTCGACCATCAAAGCATAGCAAGAATTCTTGGGCATGATCAACTATTATCAACGTTTCCTCCCAGCCATCGCTGCACCTCTTGCCCCCCTCTATGTCTCATAAGACCTGAAGTGGAGTCCCCCTTAAGAAGCAGCCTTCTACAACGCAAAGAATGCCCTATCCACTGCTGCTGCTCTAACTTTTCCCGTGCCACATGCACCTCTCCTTCTCTCCACCAATGTCAGCGATGTCGCTATTGGGGCAGTCCTCGAGCAGGTGGTCAATGGCTCGTCCAGTCCATTGGCCTTCTTCAGTAGGAAACTGTACAAGGCAGAATCCGGCAACTCTACCTTTGACTGCGAATTGCTGGTGGTGCACTTGGCTGTCCGTCACTTTCGCCATTCCTTGGAAGGTACGCCCTTCGTCATTCTCACGGATCACGTGCCTCTGGTGCATGCCTTCACTCAGCAGTCCAACACCTGGTCGGCCCATAAACAACGTCATGCCTGAATACAATTGTACCCTTCAGCACGTCCCTGGGAAAATTAATACCATTGCCGATGCCTTGTCAAGAAATACAATGGCCGCCAATCACCTGGGATAGGATTACAACGACTTGACAGAACCCCAATGTAAAGATCCAGAGTACCAAGCATGTAGGACATCCTGCACATCCCTCCGTTGGGAGGACGTCCCTCTCAAAGACTTCAACGCTCCCCTCTTCTGTGATGTCTGTACTGGAAGAGCTAGACCGTGGATACCATCTCCCATGCGCTGAGAGGTGTTTGATTTCATTCATGGCCTTTCACATCCCTCACGCCATTCTACTTCACAGCTGCTAAAGACAAACTTCATTTGGCATGACATTACTAAGGAAGCTAAGGATTGAGTTCATGCCTGTACTTCATACCAAACCCCACAAGTGCATCGACACACGGATTCAGGAGTGGGCACCTTTCCTCAACCTCATCGGCGCTTTGCCCACATTCATTTTGATGTTATAGGTCCCCTACCCACATCACAAGGACATCGTTACCTGTTTACCCTCATCAATGACCACTCGTTGGCTGACGCAATTCCCATGGAAAATGTAACATTCGCCTGAGCATATTACTTCCGACAGGAGTACCACTTTTACCTCTCAATTATGGACATCATTAGCGAATCTCTTGGGTACCACCCTTCATCAAATAACCCCATACAACCTGCAGCCAACGGTATGGTTGAATGTTTTCACCGTACCTTCAAAGCAACTTTGATGTGCTGCTCCAAGGACTCCAACTGGTTTACCCACCTTTCACGGTTCATCCTGGGGTCAAGGACCACTCCTAAAGACTCCCTGGATATCTTGGCAGCTGAAATGGTGTAAGGCAACCCACTGGTCGTCCCTGCAGAATTTTTTCCGTCTGGAACCTCCTCTGACAATCTCCAGCGCCTAAGTCATGTTGTGGGAAAATTTACTCCATGCTGCCAGACTTACTAGCCCCCAGCTAAGCATCACATACCAACAGATCTGCACTTGGCAACGCACATTTTCCTGCGCATCGACAACAGCAAGCCACCGTTAACGCCCCTTTACATGGGCCCTTTCCTAGTAATCCGTCATACGGCAAAAGTATTCCTCCTTAACATACATGGCAAAGAAGACTGGGTCTCCATTGATCACCCAGCTTTCCTGGCTCATCCTAGGATCAAGGACCACTCCTAAAGACTCCCTGGATATCTTGGCAGCTGAAATGGAGTATGGTAACCTGTTATGTTGGTCGTCCCTGCAGAATTTTTTTTCGTCTGCAACCTCCGCTGACAATCTCCAGCGCCTACGTCATGTTGTGGGAGTTTACTCCATGCCACCAGACTTACTAGCCCCCAGCTTAGCAACACATACCAACAAATCTGCACTTGGCAACGCATATTTTCCTGCGCATCAACACTAGGAAGCAACCGTTAACGTCCCTTTACATGGGCCCTTTCCTCGTAATCCGTCATACGGCAAAAGTATTCCTCCTCAAAATACATGGCAAAGAAGACTGGGTCTCCATTGATCGCCTAAAACCTGCATATCTCCCACCAGACTACCCACCTACAGTATGCCTCTCAAGAGCAGGGCGCACTATTTCACATGCATGTTTTTTTAGGGGGGAGCCATGTACCACACGCTTATCACATGCTTGTACACTATAATGGTATTTCTGTTTTTTGTATAGTGTCATTATCGCTCTCCTCTTGCACTGATAACTTGTGCCTGCCTATATGTGATTGTATCAAACTTAGAATTTTTATGACCTTCTTTCACTAAAAATGTTGTTATAAAAGCTCGCTGTATGCTGAAATAAAGTTAGTTGCAATTATGCAATCTCTCAGTTACCACCCGCAGAGATTCGACAATATTTCTTCGGTTATAGTCATTAAATGGATTGTTGTACTCATCTCTGACCAACTGATTCTATAACTTTTATCCTAGCCAGTGGAAAGCCAAAGCATTTTCAGGCGAACCACTGGTGACGGCCATCTTATGATGTTTTATTCTGACAGAAATGCTTTAGATGATTGGTCGACATAAAACAAGTTATATTCTGAACAAGGAATACTAAATAATATATCATCATCATTTCCCGAGATATTCTTAATCAGCATATTTTTGAATGCACGGCAATATTTAAACACTACACTTACATCTTTTTTTTTCTTAAGCGGGGTATGAAACCAAATTCTTAAAAAAGAAAATAAAAATGAGTCCTAAAGCGGCTTGCTTCGATGAATAAACAATGAACCCTTTCAGAACCTGAAGACAGAAAAAGTGAAGATAATACCTTAAAGACGTAATAAATAGCAAGCCTTACTCTGAGTTGAAACTTTCTCCTAAATAAGACATTTTTCAGAACTGAAATTTTCGAGGGGAAACTTCAGATTATATACTTCTACTTTACGTTACAGGATGTGTTTCATATCATATTTCGCCTTTTAGAATTTGTAGTCGCCATATCTTCCGTGAATATCCCTGAATACTGTATACTCCAGACTATGAGAGAGAGAGAGAGAGAGAGAGAGAGAGAGAGAGAGAGAGAGAGAGAGAGAGAGAGAGAGAGATAAAATTGTGTTTGCTCTCAGAGGAAAAGTAAAAAGTTGAAGCATATAAAACTGGCTGCTGGTAACGAAATTTGCAATTACACGGTGAGCGAAAAATTTTGTTAAAAACAAGTCTCTCATATCAACATAGAGTTGCAAACCTGAATTTATAAGCTCTCACAACAATTTAGCGGTCAGAATTAAAAGGATGTATGATTAAGATACTAAGATGCGACAACTAAAGAACATGATGAAATTCATGGCAAAGAAAGGAGAGTTAGATTAGACCGGCAGCTGAAAGGATAAAGATAGGTAGGTGTCCTTGAGATATATCACAGCCATTGTATGTTGATATGATTGTAAGGAGAAGTAGAATAAAGGAAAAAGCCGGAGAGATACAACTTGTAGGCCTTGGAGAAGGGCAATTGAGGATTAACTGCAGAGATGAAACAAAGGGGACGATGGTATAAAATAATGCAAGTTAAAGAAAAGGGAAATGAAAGACAAAGAAAGAAAAACGAGGGAGTAATGTGATGTTTTAAGATAGTGTATATAAGCTCATCCACGAAAAGGAGACATTTTAGAAAAAGCTGGATGTAAAGAAGGTGGATGACAGGCATATAGGTGATAAGATAATTGCCTCTAAAAACAGACGTTTTTACGTAAGATAGAATTTTTCAGTTTTAAAAAGGTATCTTTTGAGTAGCTATTGATTTAGTTGACAGAATATATCAGCTCTGTGGACATTACTATAATACATGTAAAATACTAAAGAAAAAAAAAAGGTTCAAAATAAGCAGGCAGACGACCTGACGGAATTACTAGAGACTTTTACAGCGTATTTGATCGAGTTACGAAACCTGTGTTTGATGAAAGGAAAACTTCTAATTGCAGGGAAAATTCTCTAAAGATTGCATGCAAGAAAAGTTATCTCCTTTTAATTAAGAGGACTAAGATGCGCGTGATATACTACGACTAAATTTTGCGAGATAAATCTGGAACGGAGAACGTAAACACAAACTGAGACGCAATGATTTAGGAACAAAGATGTGATTCATATAAACATAAAATAAATTGTTACAGGGACAATGTATATTATTATTATTATTATTATTATTATTATTATTATTATTATTATTATTACTTGCTAAGCTACAACCCTAGTTGGAAAAGCAGGATGCTTTAAGCGCAACGGCTCTAACACAGAAAATAGCCCAATGAGAAAGGAAACAAAGAAAAAATAAAATATTTTAAGATCAGCAACATTAAAATAAATTTTTTCTATATAAACTAAAAAACTTTAACAAAACAAGAGAAAGAGAAATAAGGTAGAATAGTGAGCCCAAGTGTACCCTCAAGCAAGAGAACTCTAACCCAAGAGTGTTTAAGACCATGGTACAGAGCTTATGGCACTGCCTAAGACTAGAGAACAATGGTTTGATTTCAGAGTGTCATTCTAGAAAAGCTGCTTACCATAGCTAAAGAGTCTCTTCTACCCTTACCAAGAGGAAAGTACCCACTGAACAATTACAGTGCAGTAGTTAACCCTTTGAGGGAAGAACTGTTTAGTAATCTCAGTATTGTCAGGTGTATGAGGACAGAGGAGAATCCGTAAAGAATAGACCAGACTATTCCGTGTATGTGTAGGCAAAGGGAAAATGAACAGTAACCAGAGAGAGGGATCCAATTCAGTACTGTCTGCCCAGTCAAAGGGCCCCATAACTCTCTAGTGGTAGTTCAGAGAAGATACATTATAAGACCGTTATGATGAGTTGAGAATTTATGGTGTTCAAGTTAGCAAGCAAAGTGTAGCATTTAAGTACTATAAAAGCAAAAGCATAATCAGTTTTACTTCTCAGCTTTGTTCTTATAGAATAGATTAGACGAAGAATGTATGCAAAATCTGGTGCCTCACAAACCATGCCAAAATTACCACCAATTTAGTTTGAAGTGCATATTAGCCCTTCGATCCTGACATAAACAGTAATATGGTACCATGACCCTACCCAAGGGGTCTGCCACTAGGATAACCCTAATATTCTTCATCAGTCACTCATAAAATGGCCGTGGAGGTTTTGCCCTCTTCAACCGAAATTCATTTGAAAACAAAACAACGGATCGAAAATCACTCACATATACCTTTCACTATTGAATGAACAATGAAACTACGAGTATTCCCCTTTTCCTGATACCTTCCTGCCAGGGGAATGACAACATGCAGTATGAAAACAATTAATTATACTGGAACGGCGAGGAATGTCTTATACTTTCTTAAACAATAACAAATGTAGCTAAAGGCTTTTCCCCTCCCCATGGACATTATAGATATATCTAATCTCTTCAAAGACTTGAGTAAACTCTCTTTGTCATCATGAATGTTAGTCATTGTTAAAGAAAAAAATATTACGGTAGTTGAAACCAAATATTTCAATAAATTTCTTTTCAAACATAAGCAGTCATATATATATATATATATATATATATATATATATATATATATATATATATATATATATATATATATATATAAATAGTTCTCTCTCTCTCTCTCTCTCTCTCTCTCTCTCTCTCTCTCTCTCTCTCTCTCTCTCTCTCTAATGAATCTAGCGGCCGATGCAGAAACCACGATGATTTACGACTGAGAAGAAATTGACTTGAGGCCAAAAGGCGTTTGAACCTATAAGCTATGCAGAGAGAGAGAGAGAGAGAGAGAGAGAGAGAGAGAGAGAGAGAGAGAGAGAGAGAGAATCACATCAATTTTACCTCAGAAATATTCAACTCAATTACTTGTGTGAACAATGAAATGTTCCTTTCGGGATGAAATGAACTAGAAATTGCTCCTCTAACGATTCTGGGAGATTCAGCTTGTGTCAAGGCAGCGTCTTTGAAAACCTGAATTACTATAATCAAAGCTTCAATGAGTAAAAGGTATTTGACTGACCAGACAGTAGTACATTGGATCCCTCTCTCTGGTTATGGCTCATTTCATCCTTGCCAACTCATACACAGAATAGTCTGGCCTATTCTTTACACATTTTCCTCTTTCCTCACACACCTGACAACACTGAGATAACCACAACTCTTCTTCGCTCAAGGGGTTAACTACTGCACTTTAAAATGTTCAGTGGCCACTTTCCTCTTAGTAAGGATAGAAGAGACTCTTTAGCTATGGTAAGCAGCTCTTTTAGGAGAAGGGCATTAAAAAAATCAAACCACTGTTTTCTCTTCTTGGGTAGTGCCATAGCCTCTGTACCATGGTCTTCCACTATCTTGGAGTAGAGTTCTCTTGCGTGGGGTATACTCGGGCGCACTAATTTATCTTGTTTATCTTCCTCTATTTATTTTGAAGTTTTTATGATTTGTATAAGAAATATTCATTTTAATGTTATTGTTCTTAAACTTCTCTTGTAGTGTATTTCCTGATATCCTTTCCTCACTGGGCTATTTTCTCTGTTGGAGCCCTTAGCTTATAACATCCTGCTTTCTAACTAGGGTTGTAGCTTAGCAAGTAATAATAATAATAATAATAATAATAATAATAATAATAATAATAATAATAATAATAATAATATTGTAGAATACATACATGACCATATAAATAGGTTACTGAATGAATTAATAGATCACAGAAAAAATTACTGAAAAAAAAATCGGACGGCTTAATAAATGCATGAATAATTGAGAGGGTGAGCGTTTGAAAGAGGAAAATTAATTCTAAATACATTACATAGATTTAAGAATAGCATAACATCGTACAGGATAATCCGAGATTGCAAATATTAGTCATGGTAACTATTTAACCACGAGTATTTAACCATATAGAACAGTCCTCCTGAATATATAAAGATAAATTTGGTTGGATATGATTGAGCGAAGTGATGGCATACAGGGTTGCAGTAACAACAACAACAACAACAATAATAATCATAATAATGATAATAACTGATATCTATTTTTCCGTTTTAATCAGACTACACCTTCAGAACTGTGCTCGTCCAGCCTGGGATCAGCTCCTCTCAACAGTGGGCCTTACTTATTAAGTAAACAGATTGGAGCTATTTCCGTCCTGGTCGTGGGACGGTACATAAAGTCTGTTCGACCTTTTTTATCAATATCAATTTTTGACGGTATGAAATTGAGAATAATATTAATAACGCCCACCTCTTTGAATAATAGAACATGTTTGTCTTCTCTATTTCCAAGTTATCAAAATGTTTGGAGGACGATTTAGCAGATTTTTCATGAGAATTTGAGAAAAAATTCTTAAGAAGCTATATAGTACCCAAAATACATTAATGTTTTT
>NC_090725.1:239973234-239985734 GCF_036898095.1 Palaemon carinicauda | reverse complement strand
AACAAAAACATCCCACTTTAATGCAATGAACATTTGCATAAGACAAACCAAATCGAAGAAAAATGTAACGGGTAAAAGAAATGTAATACTGAATAAATGATATTACTTGAAGCAAGACTACCATCACCCTTTTAACCAGCTATGAGTCTATGACCTGCATTGCATAATTCATGTTAGGGAGCAATAGCTTTTGAAGGAATGTGTAGGTGAAAGCTATAATTATGATTCAGTCTCTGTACTTATTAAGTCGATAATCGATCTGGACGCAGAGATATATACACTATTGATTACTATATGCTTCTATCTATAGCTTACAATCTTTCCCTGAGATATGTGTGAAAGCAATTAATATTTTCTATAAATCCATAATCAAACGGTACACCTCATGTTTAGACACAGAGGGAGCAAAATATTTCCTTGACACTGCTTAGGAAGATACACACACAAGTATACATATATAAAGGCACTATGCAGCATGAATGTATATATGCATGTATGCATACAGTATATAATACACGTATGTGTAAGTGAACAAGTGCAAAAACCACAAGGGAAAATGAAAAAGCTGTGTGAATATTGATCGGTATTGTCTTGATTATTTTCAAGACATCACCCTGAGGACTGATACAAGTGATAGAATAAAAAAAACTACTAAACACTTGTAAAAGTAAAAATAAACAATACAGCAGTGGTCGGTCAAATGCGGGTGGGGCTAAAGGTGCGTTCACACAGACGAACAGTGTCTGTCGGACAAACACTGTTGCCATATCATAAAGCAAGGATTATGACGTCATAAGCGTTAAAACGAGGAAAGTAGATATGGTAACAAACAGTGGTACTAGATGAAGTTGTCTGATTAGTTTGTACCAAAGACTATATACTAAAGGAAGATAGGAAGGCTCAGGCTTCTAACACACAAATGAGTGTGCTATGAAAAGATGCCAGATACTCACATGCGAAACAAATGGCGCCATCTCTTGAGCGAGCAACCAAACATTCAGAGCGGTAATGCTTACGTGTATATAGGATGGAATTCGATTGTAAATTTTGCGACATATTTGTTCATTATTTGCATTACTATGTCAGTATATTTTACTCACATATTCATGATATTCTTAAATTTTAGGTAACTAAATTGCAAATCATGTTTCTCAGTCTATTTTTCAGAAATTCAATAGCCATATCTCTTATGATTTAGTTAATTTTTTTGCAAATTTAAGTATTGTACAGTATATTACAACCATTTTTAAATGTTCTATACAATACCACATACGAATAAATTAAAACATACTGTATATCTGATTTGTTAAACTTAGCCACAAATGCTTATGTGTAGGCATACATTTAATTACAGTTTGTAGGCCACTGTAAGATGGAGAGATATTAGGTGTATAAAAACACAGTTGTATTTTATTTTTTATTGAAATGGAAAAGCATGATGCACTCACGTATAGTTTAGTATTATAAACAAATAATTGTATAAATGTACAATCAGAAGGATCAAAATAACACAAAATTGTATCACACACAAAAATAATCAAACGGGGGTTGGAAATAGAAATAAGGTAGCATACAAGCCAACAAAAAATGAAAAACAAAAGAGATTTACTGTGGATGCCTTGCCTTAATCTTACATCCAATATCAGTGGGGCTTACTCATTAGCATCACATACTGCATGTATTATACTGTTTGGACTCACCGTTCTTTGTCCTTAGGGAACCTGTGAAATACCAAATGAGGATCGGTTTCTTTTTGTTTATGGCACACAACACACTTGTGTGACTTCTTTACTGTCGGCGCCATTTATTCGTTTGAGTCAACTATCGTGAATATAAACAAACAGACGACAAACGATGTAGACCTACAACGCCATCTGAAATCGGAGCAACCAACTATTGTGTTCACTTTGGAGTGGCCAATTAGCGTATTAATATTCTATTTTGAGCCTTCCTATCTTCCTTCAGTATATAGTCTTTGGTTTGTACTCCGTTCACTAGGCAAAGACCTGCAGACAATATTGGAAGCTGATGTCTGCAGGCAATACACGGGTTTTTTATGTCATTATTATTCTGTGCTTGAGAAACAAGTAGTTGGTGTCTGGTTCAAATGCAATGCATGATACACCATAAGATAAAACGAGATACATGGCATTATGCAGCATAATTATTTCTGCCATTTGTTGAGGACAGTGGAATGTGCATGGAAGGACTGGTTGCAGGGACGAAGTGATAAGAGAAGCCATTCAACTATTTCAAAGGAACCTCGAATTGGTTATGAATAACACCTTGGAAACTACAATATATACAGATGGACCCAAAGACCTATGTTTTATAGGAGATTAAGAAACTTTTTATATGGACACATGTATGGGGGGGGAACGTTTCTCCAGAAACACGTTTGGAGAATATATATATATACATATACATCTATACACATGCACACACACACGCGCACACACACGCACACACACACACACACACACACACACACATATATATATATATATATATATAAATATATAAAACACTCAGAGTTACTTATATATATATATATATATATATATATATATATATATATATATATACACTCAGAGTTAATTACTTCCCTCATGATCAAACGCTTCTTCAGGCATACGAGAGACTTGGATGTTCAAAATTGAAACAGATTCTGTCATTTCGTATCATCGCCATAAGTTGAGGGTGCAAATGTCTCCTGTACCAGCCCACAACTTTTTCCATTTCTCCAATTTGCGTAGCTCTCTCTCTCTCTCTCTCTCTCTCTCTCTCTCTCTCTCTCTCTCTCTCTCTCTCTCTCTCTGCATAAGCAACTCTCTGGTGGATATACGAGGTGCCTCACACTGAGGGACCTGGGGGAACCCAAACATAGAATAAGGCAATAAGTAAGTCTCTCTCTCTCTCTCTCTCTCTCTCTCTCTCTCTCTCTCTCTCTCTCTCTCTCTCTCTCTCTGCATTGACCGCGATTGGATTGAATTTTCTTCTTTGACTTCTAAACCAGTAACAGATAATCAACTTCTCTGACGTTCTGGCATTATTTTATACATTGCCTCTACACGTTCATTTCTCCCTGGAAACATCTGTTTTAGTTTCATAAGCATGGGTCCTTAGTAAAATTCGATTAGCTACTCTGTCTCTCTTCTATTGGATCCCAATGGCAGATTTCTTCCGTAACAGAATTACAAATAGCCATGTTTACAGGGCAAGTGGAACCTAATTAACCAACAGCTAAAGTTCATCTGGTAAATAAGTATAACTCCGTCCATCGTGTCCTTCCGGAGAGTACGAACATGGGCACTGAATTTACTCCCCCTTGGTACTCGTTATTGACGTCACCAGCTCTTCTTTCTGCTTCCCATTGTTAAGTGGTAACAACTTGTGTTCGACGGACAGTGTTCGTCCGTGTGAACTTAAGGATCTCATCTGAGACACGAAGCTTTACTTCAAGTAACAACTGAGATATATGCAGGTGTCTTGGTACAAATACCTCGATTTTTTTTTTTTATTCCTATAAATTACGTTTTTTTTCTCCTTTTTTTTAAAGATGTGTTTACTTTACACTTTCTTAAGCATCCGAGTGCATATACAAATATATATGATGAATAAATTAAAAAACCCTTATGACCACGTATACAAGTTGAGTTGTCGGAAAGCTCTCTCCAGGCAGGCAGTAAACAGTTTGGTTGAGCTGGTGTCACCGACAACTCAACTGGCAAGAAAAAGGAATAAAAATAGATGGAGAAAATCTAAGTCACCTAAGATCTGCTGATGACATCATTATCATTGCTCACACCAAAGAAGAGCTTCAACATATGGTCACCGAGCTAAATGAAGCAAGCAAATACCAAAATACCAAAGTCATGAGCAATAAATATACTGAAAATGCAGATGACATACTTGAAATTGAAAACCAACAAAGTGGACCACTACATCTACCTAGGACAACGAATCTCTCTACATGACGCCTGTAAAGGGGGCGAAATAAAAAGAAGAATAACCCTCGGTTGGCAAGCGTTTCTAAGATCCAGTACAGTGTTAAAAAATAAGAAGATTCCTATCATTTTAAAAAGGAAAGTCTATGATCAGTGTATCCTCCCCACTGTCACCTATGGGGCCGAAACTTGGAATCTAACAAAAAAGCTTTCCCTTAAATTACGAACAATGCAGAGGGCACATGAGAGAATTATGCTAAATCTAACATGGAAGGATAGAAAAACAGCTAAATGGATACGTCAAAAAACTAAAGTAATGGATATCCTTGAAACCATTAGCAAGCTCAAATGGAACTGGGCGGGGCACATTGCCAGGATGACAGACAACAGATGGACATCACGAACAACCTTCTGGACACCCCGAGGATACACAAGAAACCGAGGAAGACAAAAAACCCGCTGGCAAGATGACTTAGACCAACATAAGCAACAGTGGCACAGAATAGCTTGGGATTGAAGTCTGTGGAGGAACCTGGGGAAGGCCTACATCCAACAAAGGACTTTTGACTGAAATGATGATGATGATGATGATGATACAGTAGCACCTACACATATATACATGAATATAATCGTAGACACATGCATAAGCACATACTGTATACCAATATATACTGTATACATACAGAAGTATTATATATATATATATACACACACACACTTATATATATATATATATATATATATATATATATATATATATATATATATATATATATATATAGTGTGTGTGTGTGTGTACAGTATGTACAGTATATATTCAAATAGGCAACAAATACCTCTTAATATCGAATTCTCTCTGCCTCAGGATCAAAGACTCAAGGGGAAATTATTTTTTAAGAGCTCTTACTTCTGGTTGGCTAAGGATTCGAACCCAGCTGACAGAGTCGAAACTGAGGAGATAGTCGACTCCTGGAGTATATCTCCGGGCCAAAAGAAGAGAAAAGAGTTGATTCCGACTCTTCCATACAATGTTGAATTCAGGTTTTGTATCTATATTCTAAATTAACCCATCTCCACCATTATATCATGTTGGTGAATTCGTAACACTTGGCTGGTATATGATAATTTTATCACTAACACTAACGTTCTACAGCTCAGGTGGTCAAGAAGTCTCTGCTATCTGTAGGAGGCGACATCCTTGTGGGAGAGTTCATGATCTCAGACATCAAAGGGCAACCATTCCATCTTTTCCCATGTATGTTACATAATGTTAAAAAGCCATAATCAACAGATATATTAAATTTCTATAGTGTCCCCATATAAACATGAAGAGGCAGCCAAGTAAATCTTCATATTCAATGTGTAAGCACTGAAAGGCGCAGGCTCCAAGCTCCTTACATCTGAAGTCAGCAACACATGCTCTTCGTGAAAATTGGTCTTAAACGAATGTATGTGAGTTTTGGCAAGTGAAATTGTATCACATGGATCCGAACAAGTGAGAAAGTTTATATCAAAGAGACAAAGAAAGTATGTGGAATCAAGTTCCTTCATAAGTTCAACGAATGTGACGTTGTGTGGGTGATCCAAAAAATGAAGAGGCGAAGTTTATTTGGCAAATATTTGTTAGACATTCACAAAGCTCAAGTGCCCATTTGAAGTAAATGAAAGTGACCCGGCTGCTCTAAAGAGATGTGTGATCTTAATGCCTAAAAGAGGCATACAAAACTAGAGGGGCACTCAGTAGAGAGCAGACCTTGACCTTTGACCTTAACATGTATCAATTGGCGTGGATTTTCATATACTCAAATATGAACCAAGTTTGAAGTCTCTGTGACAAGGATGTCCAAACTTATGGCTGATTACGTGATATGGAAGTTTTACTCGTCCGTGACCTTGACCTTTGACCTATTAAAATTTAATCATTTCCAGCCCTTTACTCAACAGTTTAAAATCCCTGCAAGTTTCATTACTTTACGATTAAAATTACGGCTGTATGGTTGATGACGGGAATTTGACCTTGTGCTTAGAGTTAAGAGAGCATCGCGTTTTCTTTATCATAGTAACGATGATGACAGCGCAATCTAAAGCACTTGAATAAACATCACCACCTTTTCAATTGACAATTAATTACATTTTCCATCCCACAACATTGGCCTATACAAGCCTGGCATTGCAAGTCGCTTGGATATTTTAATTTCAGTGAGACCTTGGTGGGATTTCCATGAGTGTTTCCTTGTTTTCATCATCATATAAACTATTATATTATATTATCTTCCCCATTACAGACTTGTTGGCATAGAATGGGCCTCCCTTGTGGTAGCAAAGGCCCTTGCAAAATGGTGGGTTGTAAAATATGAAGTGGTAAGGTAGTGAAGTGAATGAGAAACCTGTTGCATATCTATGGACTTTTCCAAATAAACGGGAACTACCCTACTAAGTACATTGATGCCTTTTATTGAGCGCAATACTTATCTGTATAAAGTTCTACTGGGTGTGCTACTGTACATCAATAACTGAAATGACGTGTCAAATTGGAAAAAGTAAAAATGTAAATATTTTCTAATATAAAACGGAGAAAATCTGGTTAAAAAAAATCCTTATTTTCATCTTTTACGTCCAGTTTTCAAAGGATTATAGGTGACAACTGCCAATAGCATAAATGGCCTTCCGGGAAGCAAGTGGTTAAGAGACTACCTTAGAAAAATAAAAAGTATAATCTGTTAATCATATTCCTCAACTCCAGAAAACATTGCTGATGTAATCATAACCATCCAAAATCATTGGAAGGTGTGGTGTATGGGTAGTATTATTATTCTTTGTATATACTTCACTTTTATTCTTTAATTTCAATAAAACTTAAAATATAGATACTAAATAGTTTTGTGATTATTTACCACAAACATTTTCTGCCTTTACTTAATTTTCGGTCAAAGATCAATTTCAAATGAAATATTAGGACAAGATTTCTCCTAAATATTTCAGGAACTGTCATCGTTGTATGTCTGTGATCTTCTGTATATGACATATGTCTCGGATATTATTTTGGGAATTTTGTATCTTGTCTTTTTTCTCACTGTCGCTGGTAAACAGATTGAATTTTTTAAAGATTTGTTGAATAGGGAGAAGAAAAAGGAAGTACACCCAAGTGATACAAGACTTAGAAGGGACTGTCCCAGCCAAAGAATTTTCAGTTTTTTTTTTTTTAACCTACTTATTGCATAATACAAGAAACAATATCTCTTTTTTTAGGCCACTTGAAAGAATAACCACAAGTACTGTAGTATGTTGTTTCCACTCATTTTCTCAAACTAGCTTTTAAGAACGTTTACATAATTCACACATATGGACATCCAGTAAAAATTTCGACGCAGATCACTTATATTTGGATATTTTCAACAGGAAATGTTTGCAAATGATGGTTTAAAACAGGTTTTTGTATCATTATTATTACTATGTTTGTAAATGTCCGCTTCCCAGGATTGCTGTCGCAAGTGACTAGAAAGGTGTTCATTTGTTTTAACAGTGAGCAATTCGAGGGGAAGAAAATTTTTCCATAAGAAGTCCAAGCAACATCATTTTCTCCTATTTTATGTTTTTATCGTATCCTGTACCCTTCAACGCTTTCGGGAAGATGTCAGTGTTTCAGAAATACCGTCCCCCCATCAAAGAAAATAAATTAAATAAAAATCTTAAAACCAAAACATTAACTTCAAATCGGTTATAGAAAAGTCAATATTGTATCTATAAAACGTTAGAACACATATTTGCAATATTTCGTTTACTTATGCCATATTTCTAAAACTATTTCTTTTAGCTTCCGTACATCTCTCTCTCTCTCTCTCTTTCTCTCTCTCTCTCTCTCTCTCTCTCTCTCTCTCTCTCTCTCTCTCTCTCTCTCTCTCTCTCTCTCTACCAACAACTCAGGACCCAACGTTACCAAAATAAAATAAAACAATTTGTATTTAAAACATACATCACTGCCATCGTAACAGAGAGAGAGAGAGAGAGAGAGAGAGAGAGAGAGAGAGAGAGAGAGAGAGAGAGAGAGAGAGAGAGAGAAGGGGGAGGGAAATATTATTGGGTAAAAATAATGGGAAATGTAGTGGAAGAAAAATAACACAAACGAAGCAAAAACGAACAACAGGAAATTCCACAGGAAAAGCTAAGAGAATTCTAAGCTAAAGAAAGAAGAATTTTGGTTATGATTATTTAATGAGTGAACGACCAACCCCATTAAACCAGCCAGTTACAAACCAGACATTTGAGAGAGAGAGAGAGAGAGAGAGAGAGAGAGAGAGAGAGAGAGAGAGAGAGTTGGGGGATTTCATGAGTTTTATATGACATTACTATCGATAAACCGATACTGGACCATTAAGACCAATTTCTCGAGTCGTAAAATAATGAGAAACTGCAGTCAATATGGAATTCAGCCTGGTCGTCCGGTATTATGTCTTCTATCAAAAAGACATGTTACATGGATGCGTGTATGTGTATGTGTGTGTGCGTGTAAGGAATAGATGAATCTTATGTTAGAATACTTGAAGATATCTATCGATACGGGTAGTACAGCAACCCTAAAAACTACATAAAGACAGTTAAAAAATTCCTATTGAGGAAGGAGTTAGAGAGGAATCCCCTTCTCTCCTACATTATTCACTACTTGCCTAGAAGTTTTTAAGAATTTGTATTGGGAAAATGTAGGAATTATTACTAAGAGACAATACCTTAATAACTTAAGATTTGCAGATGACATAGTTCTATTTAGTGAATCATGGGAGGAATTGCAAAAGATGATAAAAAATTTGAATGGAGAAAGAAGAAATGTAGGATGAATATGAGTAAAAGTAAGGTCATGTTCAATGAAAATGCAGACACAACCAGCCACCCGTTGAGATACTACCACTAGAGAGTTATGGGTCTTTTGACTGGCCAGACAGTACTACATTGGGTCCTTCTCTTTGGTTACGGTTCACTTTCCTTTGCCTACACATACACTGCATAGTCTGGCCTATTCTTTACATATTCTCCTCTGTCGTCATAAACCTAACAACACTGAGATTACCAAACAATTCTTCTTCACCCAAGGGGTTACTGCACTGTAATTGTTAAGTGGCCACTTTCCTTTTATTAAGGGTAGAAGAGACTCTTTAGCTATGGTAAGCAGCTCTTCTAGGAGAAAGACACTCCAAAATCAAACCATAGCCTCTGTACTATGGTCTTCCAATGTCTTGGGTTAGAGTTCTCTTGCTTGAGGGTACACTCGGGCACACTATTCTATCTAATTCCTCTTCCTCTTGTTTTGTCAAAGTTTATATAGTTTATATAGGAGATATTTATTTTAATGCTGTTACTCTTCTTAAAATATTTATTTTTCCTTTTTTCCTTTCCCCACCGAGCTATTTTCCTTGTTGGAACCCCTGGGCTGTATAGCATCCTGCTTTTCCAACTAAGATTGTAGCTTAGCAAGTAATAATAATAATAATAATAATAATAATAATAATGAACAAACATCTAGAGATTGTTAATGAACATACGTACTTAAGACAAAGAGTAAGCGTTTCCCCAGGATATGAGACCGAAATTAAAAGAAGGATAAGCGCAGGATGGAGAGCATTTCGTAACCAAAATGAAGTTATGAAAAGTAACATACCACTTTCCCTAAAAAGAAAAGAATTTAATCACATGGTCCTCCTATTAATAACTTATACATCATTAACTTGGAGCCTTTCTAAAACCTTCTAACGCTAGTTACAACTCAAAGAGCATTGATATCTAATCCATAGCTCTATTAGGAATTTTCCCCGTTGTTCATTATTACTTTGTTTGTAATATTTTTCTACCAGTAAATCTCTCTCTCTCTCTCTCTCTCTCTCTCTCTCTCTCTCTCTCTCACAAAATGTAAATGATATATTATGTTTTGAATAAAAATAATTAAACTTTACTTTAGTAAACGTTGGTTCATGGGTTCCTGATAGGTAAGGCCAGGAGAGAGAGAGAGAGAGAGAGAGAGAGAGGAGAGAGAGAGAGAGAAGTACGGAACCTTTAAAAAAAAGCCCAAGATACATATCATTAAGTAATTTTTCCGCAAGGTTACAGATGATTACAGGAAGCAGAGTAGCGATGGGAAAAAGTAGCAACATGGATACGAGAACAAACTAAAGTAAAGAAGATTCAAACAAAAAAATAAGGAAAATAAATGGACGTGGGCAGTACATATAATGAGAATGATCTATAATAGAGAGGCCAAAGGAATAGACGACCGTCTCCACCACCTATCATAGGGTATCATTGCTATATCTCTAAAGTAATCCTATGTCAGTAATGAAAAAAAAAGCTATTGCTGATGTCACAGATTTCATATCTGTATGCCTTAATTTTTCTCTTTTTTGTATTATCTGCACCTATACATTACCGCATTTTTCACATCTATGTTTGATATTATCTTTTACATTGAAAAGTATACACGCTCCTCACCTTGGAATTCTATGCTCAACCTGCTATGATGTATTGTAATCACTGGTGTTATTACATTTCTTATCTTTCTTTACTGATATCATAAGCGTAACAACACTGTAACCCCACTGTATCTATATATGGCTCATAATGAAATAAATATTATTATTATTATTATTATTATTATTATTATTATTATTATTATTGATTGATTATTATTATTATTATTATTATCATTATTTTTATTATCATTAAAAACCAAATGGGTCCTAGAGATTTCAAAGGAAGCAGAGAAGGAAGAGAAGACGAGGGATTGCGAGCTAAGATAATTTTATGATACAGACTGGCACAGAAAGACTTTGAACAGAGGCGAGTGAAGGAACATGTCAGAGGCCTTTATCCTGTAGTGAACTATAGTCAAACCATTCGGTGGTGGCCGCTGAGAAGAGCTCTTTCCAAGAAGGTATAGTGTCCGAGCCTAAACATTTAGTTCACTTTTCCTTGAAGGAATCACTCTTTAGAGACAAGTCGAAAACCTTTGAAAACAACAATAAAGGCAGATTAAGAGATTATCACTTGTACAGGGGGCGAGTATCTAACTTTCCTTTACCCTTTCCTTACAACTGCACTTGCTGGCAGAAGATCGGCTACAATAATAGCTTGCTTAATTTCTTTTCTTGCAGGCACACACACATAATGTATGTATATATATATATATATATATATATATATTTCAAATAAGCCATATATATTAATACATTAAAGTCTGGATTCTCTTAACGACCTCGGGATCAGAGCCCCAGGCGAAATCACTCAAAGACTATAGTATCAGACCGGCCGGGATTTGAACCCTGGTCCAGGATACCTGTATGCCAGTGACCATGCCACTCAGCCACGTGGCTGAGTGGCATTGTCACTGTGTGTTTCTGTTGATAGACGTATTTGCGTTTCCTTATGAGAATAAAATCTCTTACTATTGATATTATGCATTTTATGTGAAACTCGTTTCATTTATTGTTTATATAATAATTTGAGTAATAAATATACATTGGATTACTGTAATTTGAATAAAATTATAAATAATTTACACACGTAAATTTCCATAAGATAATTATGTATTTCACATTTCAGTAAAAAAAAAAAAGGGTGATGTAACATTGTATGTATTTATTCAACATATAAAAAATACAATGGAAGTTATTAAAAGCGTAAGGTCACAAGAGCTCAAATTACATCATCAAAGTGAGTTATTATTTTATAAAATACACAATTGCCCCATGTACAAAAATAACATTTGATATTAACAATATATGATTTTGTAATCGAAAAGTTAAATTTTTTAAATACCACATGGAATTAATGCATAATATATATATATATATATATATACATATATATATATATATATATATATTTATTTATTATAGCTACGAAAGGAAAAATGAAAAGACTTGATTGGAGTTAGTACTTTCGTCCACTAGGGACATCAACAGACTCAACAGTGAGAATACATATACAAAGACATCGCTTTTATACAGGAGAAGGGGATCCAACAGCTGTCAGTTTCTTAACAATTCCGAAAAGATCAGAATTTAGATAAAAGGATAATACTGGATTAACGGAAAACAGACCTGGGCTTAGATTCAAATTTTTACCTTTAGTACAGGAGATAAAAAGGATTCAACAATATTCCTTTGGATATAGCCATTTACATGGATAATTATTTTCGCCTCTGACCATCTAATTCTGTGACTTGACCCTAACCAGTGGGATGCCAAGGCATTATTAAGAGAACCCCTGGAGACGGCCACCTGATGCTGTTTTAATCTGAGTGAGATACATTTGGATGTTTGGCCGACATAGAATAAGTTACACTCTGAACAAGGAATGCTATATATTACATTATTATCTTTTCCAGAACTATTCTTAATCAACATTTTTTTCAACGTACAATTATATTTAAACACTATCCCAATGTCTAGTTTTGTTCAAAAGGGGTATAACCTCTAAAAAACAAAACACGAAATGGCAAACAAAGCATATTATTAATTGTTTCCTTCCTCTCTAACTGGACACTATAAAATGTTTTCTTAGCCTTAT
>NC_090725.1:239955734-239968234 GCF_036898095.1 Palaemon carinicauda | reverse complement strand
CCTTCGTGAGAATCAGACAAATTGCACAGGATGAAATATCACAACAAAAAAGGGACATAGTATATGCTCCTGTTCAACTAAGGGAAGAGGCTCTGAAAGATGAGAAAAATTAAGAGAAAAAGAAGGTTAAACTTGAAGAAATAGAAGAAGGCATCGTAGAAAGGCGTATCCAGTATTTTGAAAATATCATACGAGGAAATATTAGGGAAGAAGACCATCTTCTTGAAAATATCATACGAGGAAACAAAAAGGAAGAAGGCGATCTTCGTGGACAATCTGCTGACTTGAGAAAAATTCTTAAAAGGAAGGCTAAGGATATTGCTTTGGCAAGGATAACACAAATAATACAAGAGGAATTATCAGAAGAACAAAATGAACACCTCTGGAAAAGTGAGAAGATTGAAAAGGAACTTCAAGACTATCAAGAAGCAAATAGCTCAGGAACACAAGGAGATTCTGCTAGTAATTGTGATGATTATGAAGAAATTATAAAGGTAAAGGTAATGGGACGGAAACAAACAGCTGATCTTAGGAGGAAAGCAAAAGATAGAGCCTTTTTAAAGATTAGACGAATTGCAATGGAGGAGGTCTTTCCAGAAAAGAGAGGCTTAGTATATGCTCTTGTTCAACTATGGGAAGAGGCTCTGAAAGATGAGAAAATAGAAAAGATAAAGATGGTTATTCATGAAGTAATAGAAAAAGGCAATGTAAAGAGGCATATCCAGAATTTTGAAAATGTCATACGAGGAAACTTAAAAGAAGGCGATCTTCATGGACAACCTCGGGACTTCAGAAACCATCTTAGGAGGACCAGTAAAGATAAGGCCTTGGCCTAGATAAGAAAAGTAGTACAAGAGGAAATGGCGCCTGAGAAAACAGGCCTAGTTCATGATCTTACTGAACTATATGAAAACGCATTGAAAGGAGACAAAATAGAAAAGAAAAATGAATATCATAAGGCAATAAAAACCCAAATATTAGAAAACCTTATCGAGTATTTTGAAAATATGTTACAAGAAAACACAGAAAATGAAGGCCATCTTCTTGGGCAATCTCCAGACTTGAGAGAGAATCTTAAAAGGAAAGGTGAAATCATTGAAAAGGAACTTCAAGGCTACCAAGAAGCAAATATCTCAGGAACACAAGGAGATTCTGCTAGTAATTGTGATGATTATGAAGAAATTATAAAGGTAAAGGTAATGGGACACAAACAAAAAGCTAAGATTAGAAAAATCTTATAAGAGGTTATCAAAGAAGAGAACTTTGAAGAGTAAAAAGGATTTTGTTCAATAGAAGAAATAAAAAAGCAAAATCTAAAAGTGTACAGCTAAGAAACAATTCTGTTGGAGTAACCTAGAGGATGTGCACTGCAGAGGGAAAAGATGAGCTTCTTCTAGTATGCAACGGTTTCATGATGGAGTGGTACAAGCCTTTGTCATGTGAACAAATGGTCGGATTTCGAGATCTATTCTTCCAGATGTCAACCTTATGGTTGCTCTGTTGGAATAATCTAGAAGACTGGCCCTGCAGAGGGAAAAAGCTTAGCTTTTTCTAGTATGCAGTCATACCCTCAAAGGGTGTCTAAAGAAACTTTGTTGGATTCAAAAGTAAATTTCATGAGTGTTATGATTGGAGAAGATGGCCACGTATATAATAGATGTGAATGAGAGAATTCCTCCTAACATTACATAAAAAAAAATTAGAAAAAAAATCTAAAAAAAAACTACATGGAAATGAAAGAAGGAAAAAAGAAGCTGAGGTTCTTCTAGTATGCTATGTGGGAAAAGATATAGACAAAGAAGACTAGCTCTGTAGATAAAAGAGGCTGAGGTTCTTTTAGTATTCTATGTTCCTTCATGAAGAGGTATAAACTCTTTCTCACGTGAACATAAGGGTTGGTATTGGCCCGGTAGATAGAATAAGCTAAGGTTCTTCTAGTATGCTATGTTCTTTGATGAAGAGGTATAAACTCTTTGTCATGTGAACATAAGGGTTGGTACTAGCTCTGTACAAAAAAAAGCTGAGGTTCTTCTAGTATGCTATGTTCCTTGATGAAGAGGTATAAATTCTTTGTCATGTGAACATAAGGGTTGGTAATAGCTCTGTACATAAAAGAAGCTGAGGTTCTTCTAGTATGCTATGTTCCTTGATGAAGAGGTAAAAATTCTTTGTTATGTGAACATAAGGGTTGGTATTGGCTCTTTAAATACAAGAAGCTGAGATTCTTCTAGTATGCTATGTTCTTTGATGAAGAGGTATAAATTCTTTGTCATATGAACATAAAGGTTGGTATTGGCTCTGTAGATAGGAGAAGCTGAGGTTCTTCTAGTATGCTATGTTCCTTGATGAAGAGGTATAAATTCTTTGTCATGTGAACATAAGGGTTGGTACTGGCTCTGTAAATAAAAATAGCTGAGGTTCTTCTAGTATGCTATGTTCCTTGATGAAGAGGTATAAACTCTTTGTCATGTGAACATAATGGTTGGTACTGGCTCTGTAAATAAAAGTAGCTGAGGTTCTTCTAGTATGCTATGTTCCTTGATGAAGAGGTATAAACTCTTTGTCACGTGAACAAAAGGGTTGGTACTGGCTCTGTAGATAAAATAAGCTAAGGTTCTTCTAGTATGCTATGTTCCTTGATGAAGAGGTATAAACTCTTTGTCATGTGAACATAAGGGTTGGTACTGGCTCTGTAAATAAAAGTAGCTGAGGTTCTTCTAGTATGCTATGTTCCTTGATAAAAAGGTATAAATACTTTGTCATGTGAACATAAGGGTTGTATTGGCTCTGTAGACAGAAGAAGCTGAGGTTCTTCTAGTATGATATGTTCCTTGATGAAGAGGTATAAACTCTTTGTCATGTGAACATAAGGGTTGGTACTGGCTCTGTAAATAAAAGTAGCTGAGGTTCTTCTAGTATGCTATGTTCCTTGATAAAAAGGTATAAATTCTTTGTCATGTGAACATAAGGGTTGTATTGGCTCTGTAGATAGAAGCAGCTGAGGTTCTTCTAGTATGCTATGTTCCTTGATAAAGAGGTATAAACTCTTTGTCACGAGAACAAAAGGGTTGGTACTGGCTCTGTAAATAAAAGTAGCTGAGGTTCTTCTAGTATGCTATGTTCCTTGATAAAAAGGTATAAATTCTTTGTCATGTGAACATAAGGGTTGTATTGGCTCTGTAGATAGAAGAAGCTGAGGTTCTTCTAGTATGATATGTTCCTTGATAAAGAGGTATAAACTCTTTGTCATGTGAACATAAGGGTTGGTACTGGCTCTGTAAATAAAAGTAGCTGAGGTTCTTCTAGTATGCTATGTTCCTTGATAAAAAGGTATAAATTCTTTGTCATTTGAACATAAGGGTTGTATTGGCTCTGTAGATAAAATAAGCTGAGGTTCTTCTAGCATGCTATGTTCCTTGATGAAGAGGTAAAAATTCTTTGTTATGTGAACATAAAGGTTGGTATTGGCTCTTTAAATACAAGAAGCTGAGGTTCTTCTAGTATGCTATGTTCTTTGATGAGGAGGTATAAATTCTTTGTCATATGAACATAAGGGTTGGTATTGGCTCTGTAGATAGAAGAAGCTGAGGTTCTTCTGGTATGCTATGTTCCTTGATGAAGAGGTATAAATTCTTTGTCATGTGAACATAAGGGTTGGTACTGGCTCTGTAAATAAAAATAGCTGAGGTTCTTCTAGTATGCTATGTTCCTTGATAAAAAGGTATAAATTCTTTGTCATGTGAACATAAGGGTTGTATTGGCTCTGTAGATAGAAGAAGCTGAGGTTCTTCTAGTATGCTATGTTCCTTGATGAAGAGGTATAAACTCTTTGTCATGTGAACATAAGGGTTGGTACTGGCTCTGTAGATAAAATAAGCTGAGGTTCTTCTAGTATGCTATGTTCCTTGATGAAGAGGTATAAACTCTTTGTCATGTGAACATAAGGGTTGGTACTGGCTCTGTAAATAAAAGTAGCTGAGGTTCTTCTAGTATGCTATGTTCCTTGATGAAGAGGTATAAACTCTTTGTTACGTGAACTAAAGGGTTGGTACTGGCTCTGTAGATAAAATAAGCTGAGGTTCTTCTAGTATGCTATGTTCCTTGATGAAGAGGTATAAACTCTTTGTCACGAGAACAAAAGGGTTGGTACTGGCTCTGTAGATAAAATAAGCTGAGGTTCTTCTAGCATGCTATGTTCCTTGATGAAGAGGTAAAAACTCCTCAAGAAACATAGCATACTAGAAAAACCTCAGCTTCTTCTATCTACAGAGCCAGTACAAACCTTTACGTTCACATGAGGAGTTTGTACCTCTTCATCAACGAACAGCATACAAGAAGAACCTTAGCTTCTTTTATCTACAGGGACAGTAACAACACTTATGTTCACATGAGAAGGAGTTTGTACCTCTTCATCAAGGAACATAGCACACTAGAAGGTACTGGCTAAGTATATAGAGGAGGTTGAGGTTCTTTTAGTATTCTATGTTCCTTGATGAAGAGGTATAAAGTCTTTGTTATGTGAACATAAGGGTTGGTACTAGCTCTGTATATTAAAAAAGCTGAGGTTCTTCTAGTATGGTATGTTCCTTGATGAAGAGGTATACATTCTTTGTTATGTGAACATAAGGGTGGATTGGCTCTGTAGATAGAAGAAGCTGAGGTTCTTCTAGTATGCTATTTTCCTTGATGAAGAGGTATAAATTCTTTGTCATGTGAACATAAGGGTGGATTGGCTCTGTAGATAGAAGAAGCTGAGGTTCTTCTAAAATGCTGTGTTCCTTGATGAAGAGGTATAAATTCTTTGTCAAGTGAACATAAGGGTGGATTGGCTCTGTAGATAGAAGAAGCTGAGGTTCTTCTAGTATGCTATTTTCCTTGATGAAGAGGTATAAAGTCTTTGTCCCGTTAACATAAGGGTTAGTACTAGCTCTGTAGATAAAAGAGGCTGAGGTTCTTCTAATATGCTATGTTCCTTGATGACGAGGTATAAACTCATTGTCATGTGAACATAAGGGTTGGTATTGGCTCTGTAGATAGAAGAAGCTGAGGTTCTTCTAGTATGCTAAGTTCCTTGATGAAGAGGTATAAACTCTTTGTCATGTGAACAAGAGGGTTGGATTGTCTCTGTAGATAGAAGAAGCTGAGGTTCTTCTAGTATGCTATGTCCATTGATGAAGAGGTATAAACTCTATGTCACGTTAAAATAAGGGTTGGTACTAGCTCTGTAGATAAAAGAAGCTGAGGTTCTTCTAATATGCTATGTTCCTTGATGACGAGGTATAAATTCTTTGTCTTGTGAACATAAGGGTTGGTATTGGCTCTGTAGATAGAAGAAGCAGAGGTTCTTCTAGTATGCTACGTTCCTTGATGAAGAGGTATAAATTCTTTGTCATGTGAACAAGAGGGTTGGATTGTCTCTGTAGATAGAAGAAGCTGAGGTTTTTCTAGTATGCTATGTCCATTGATGAAGAGGTATAAACTCTTTGTCACGTTAAAATAAGGGTTAGTACTAGCTCTGTAGATAAAAGAAGCTGAGGTTCTTCTAATATGTTATGTTCCTTGATGACGAGGTATAAATTCTTTGTCTTGTGAACATAAGGGTTGGTATTGGCTCTGTAGATAGAAGAAACAGAGGTTCTTCTAGTATGCTACGTTCCTTGATGAAGAGGTATATATTCTTTGTCATGTGAACAAGAGGGTTGGATTGTCTCTGTAGATAGAAGAAGCTGAGGTTCTTCTAGTATGCTATGTCCATTGATGAAGAGGTATAAACTCTTTGTAACGTTAAAATAAGGGTTGGTACTAGCTCTGTAGATAAAAGAAGCTGAAGTTCTTCTAATATGATATGTTCCTTGATGAAGAGGTATAGACTCTTTGTCATGTGAACATGAGGGTTAGTATTGGCCCTGTAGATAGAAAAAGCTAAGGTTCTTCTAGTATGCTATGTTCCTTCATGAAGAGTTATAAATTCTTAGTCATGTGAACATAAGGGTTGGTACTAGCTCTGTACATAAAAGAAGCTGAGGTTCTTCTAGTATGCTATGTTCCTTGTTGAAGAGGTATAAATTCTTTGTTGTGTGAACATAAGGGTTGGTATTGGCTCTTTAAATACAAGAAGCTGAGGTTCTTCTAGTATGCTATGTTCCTTGATGAAGAGGTATAAATTCTTTGTTATGTGAACATTAGGGTTCGTATTGGCTCTTTATATACAAGAAGCTGAGGTTCTTCTAGTATGCTATGTTCCTTGATGAAGAGGTATGAATTCTTTGTCATGTAAACATAAGGGTTGGTATTGGCTCTGTAGATAGAAGAAGCTGAGGTTCTACTAGTATGTTATGTTCCTTAATGAAAAGGTATAAATTCTTTGTCATGTGAACATAAGGATTGGTACTGGCCCTGTAGATAGAAGAAGCTAAGGTTCTTCTAGTATGCTATGTTCCTTGATGAAGAGGTAAAAACTCCTCAAGAAACATAGCATACTAGAAAAATCTCAGCTTCTTCTATCTACAGAGCCAGTACGAACCTTTACGTTCACATGAGAAGGAGTTTGTACCTCTTCATCAAGGAACAGCATACAAGAAGAACCTTAGCTTCTTTTATCAACAGGGACAGTAACAACACTTAAGTTCACATGAGAAGGAGTTTGTACCTCTTCATCAAGGAACAGCATACAAGAAGAACCTTAGCTTCTTTTATCTACAGGGACAGTAACAACACTCAAGTTCACATGAGAAGGAGTTTGTACCTCTTCATCAAGGAACATAGCATACTAGAAGGTACTGGCTAAGTATATAGAGGAGGCTGAGGTTCTTTTAGTATTCTATGTTTCTTGATGAAGAGGTATAAACTCTTTCTCATGTGAACATAAGGGTTGTTACTAGTTCTGTAGATAAAGGAAGCTGAGGTTCTTCTAGTATGCTACGTTCCTTGATGAAGAAGTATAAATTCTTTGTTATGTGAACATAGGGGTTGGTACTAGCTCTGTATATTAAAAAAGCTGAGGTTGTTCTAGTATGCTATGTTCCTTGATGAAGAAGTATACATTCTTTGTTATGTGAACACAAGGGTTGGTATTGGCTCTGTAGATAGAAGAAGCTGAGGTTCTTCTAGTATGCTATGTTCCTTGATGAAGAGGTATAAATTCTTTGTCATGTGAACATGAGGGTTGGATTGGCTCTGTAGATAGAAGAAGCAGAGGTTCTTCTAGTATGCTATGTTCCTTGATGAAGAGGTATAAATTCTTTGTCATGTGAACATAAGGGTTGGATTGGCTCTGTAGACAGAAGAAGCTGAGGTTTTTCTAGTATGCTATGTTCCTTGATGACGAGGTATAAACTCTTTGTCATGAGCATATAAGGGTTTGTATTGGCTCTGTAGATAGAAGAAGCTGAGGTTCTTCTAGTATGCTATGTTCCTTGATGAAGAGGTATAAATTCTTTGTCATGTGAACATAAAGGTTGGTATTGGCTCTGTAGATAGAAGAAGCTGAGGTTCTTCTAGTATGCTATGTTCCTTGATGAAGAGGTATAAATTCTTTGTCATGTGAACATGAGGGTTGGATTGTCTCTGTAGATAGAAAAAGCTGAGGTTCTTCTAGTATGATATGTCCCTTGATGAAAAGGTATAAATTCTTTGTCATGTGAACATAAAGGTTGGTATTGGCTCTGTAGATAGAAGAACCAGAGGTTCTTCTAGTATGCTATGTTCCTTGATGAAGAGGTATAAATTCTTTGTCATGTGAACATGAGGGTTGGATTGTCTCTGTAGATAGAAGAAGTTGAAGTTCTTCAAGTATGCTATGTTCCTTGATGAAGAGGTATAAATTCTTTGTTATGTGAACATAAGGGTTGGTATTGGCTCTTTAAATACAAGAAGCTGAGGTTCTTCTAGTATGCGATGTGCCTTGATGAAGAGGTATAAATTCTTTGTCATGTGAACATAAGGGTTGTTATTGGCTCTGTAGATAAAAGAAGTTGAGGTTCTTATAGTATGCTATGTTCCTTGATGAAGAGGTATAAATTTTTTATGTGAACATTAGGGTTCATATTGGCTCTTTATATACAAGAAGCTGAGGTTCTTCTAGTATGCTATGTTCCTTGATGAAGAGGTATGAATTCTTTGTCATGTAAACATAAGGGTTGTATTGGCTCTGTAGATAGAAGAAGCTGAGGTTCTACTAGTATGTTATGTTCCTTAATGAAAAGGTATAAATTCTTTGTCATGTGAACATAAGGATTGGTACTGGCCCTGTAGATAGAAGAAGCTAAGGTTCTTCTAGTATGCTATGTTCCTTGATGAAGAGGTAAAAACTCCTCAAGAAACATAGCATACTAGAAAAATCTCAGCTTCTTCTATCTACAGAGCCAGTACGAACCTTTACGTTCACATGAGAAGGAGTTTGTACCTCTTCATCAAGGAACAGCATACAAGAAGAACCTTAGCTTCTTTTATCTACAGGGACAGTAACAACACTTAAGTTCATATGAGAAGGAGTTTGTACCTCTTCATCAAGGAACAGCATACAAGAAGAACCTTAGCTTCTTTTATCTACAGGGACAGTAACAACAATTAAGTTCACATGAGAAGGAGTTTGTACCTCTTCATCAAGGAAAATAGCATACTAGAAGGTACTGGCTAAGTATATAGAGGAGGCTGAGGTTCTTTTAGTATTCTATGTTTCTTGATGAAGAGGTATAAACTCTTTCTCATGTGAACATAAGGGTTGTTACTAGTTCTGTAGATAAAAGAAGCCGAGGTTCTTCTAGTATGCTATGTTCCTTGATGAAGAGGTATAAATTCTTTGTTATGTGAACATAGGGGTTGGTACTAGCTCTGTATATTAAAAAAGCTGAGGTTTTTCTAGTATGCTATGTTCCTTGATGAAGAAGTATAAATTCTTTGTTATGTGAACATAGGGGTTGGTACTAGCTCTGTATATTAAAAAAGCTGAGGTTTTTCTAGTATGCTATGTTCCTTGATGAAGAAGTATACATTCTTTGTTATGTGAACACAAGGGTTGGTATTGGCTCTGTAGATAGAAGAAGCTGAGGTTCTTCTAAAATGCTATGTTCCTTGATGAAGAGGTATAAATTCTTTGTCAAGTGAACATAAGGGTGGATTGGCTCTGTAGATAGAAGCTGAGGTTTTTCTAGCATGCTATGTTCCTTGATGAAGAGGTATAAACTCTTTGTCTCGTTAACATAAGGGTTAGTACTAGCTATGTAGATAAAAGAAGCCGAGTTTTTTTCTAATATGCTGTGTTCCTTGATGACGAGGTATAAACTCTTTGTCATGAGCATATAAGGGTTTGTATTGGCTCTGTAGATAGAAGAAGCTGAGGTTCTTCTAGTATGCTATGTTCCTTGATAAAGAGGTTTAAATTCTTTTTCATGTGAACATGAGGGTTGGATTGTCTCTGTAGATAGAAGTAGCTGAGGTTATTCTAGTATGCTATGTTCCTTGATGAAGAGGTATAAACTCTTTTTCACGTTAAAATAAGGGTTGGTACTAGCTCTGTAGATAAAAGAAGCTGAGGTTCTTCTAATATGCTATGTTCCTTGATGATGAGGTATAAACTCTTTGTCATTTGAACATAAGGGTTGGTATTGGCCCAGTAGATAGAAGAAGCTAAGGTTCTTCTAGTATGCTATGTTCCTTGATGAAGAGGAATAAATTCTTTGTCATGTGAACATAAGGGTTGGTAATAGCTCTGTACATAAATGAAGCTGGGGTTCTTCTAGTATGCTATGTTCCTTGATGAACAGTTATAAATTCTTTGTTATATGAACATAAAGGTTGGTATTGGCTCTTCAAGTACAAGAAGCTGAGGTTCTTCTAGTATGCTATGTTCCTTGATGAAGAGGTATAAACTCTTTGTCACGTGAACATAAGGGTTGGTATTGGCTCTGTAGATGGAAGAAGCTGAGGTTCTTTTCGTTCATTGATGATGAAGTACAAAATCTTCAAAAAACATAGCCTACTAGAAAAACCTCAACTTCTTTTATGAACAGAGCTAGTACCAACCCTCATGTTCATATGACAAAGAATTTATACCTCTTCAACAAGGAACATAGCATACTAGAGGAACCTCAGCTTCTTCTATCTACAGAGTCAGTACGAACCTTTACGTTTACATGAGGAGTTTGTACCTCTTCATCAACGAACAGCATACAAGAAGAACCTTAGCTTCTTTTATCTACAGGGCCAGTAACAACTGTTCACAGGAGAAGGAGTTTGTACCTCTTCCTCAAGGAACATAGCATACTAGAAGGTACTGGCTAAGTAGATAGAAGAGGCTGAGGTTCTTCTAGTATGCTATGTTCCTTGAGGAAGAGGTATAAACTCTTGTCATGTGAACATAAAGGTTGGTATTGGCCCTGTAGATAGAAGAAGCTAAGGTTCTTCTAGTATGCTATGTTCCTTGATGAAGAGGTATAAATTCTTTTTCATGTAAACATAAGGGTTGGTAATAGCTCTATACATAAAAGAAGTTAAGGTTCTTCTAGTACCCTATGTTCCTTGATGAAGAAGTATAAATTCATTGTCATGTAAACATAAGGGTTGGTATTGGCTCTGTAGATAGAAGAAGCTGGGGTTCTTCTACTATGCTATGTTCCTTGATGAAGAGGTATAAATTCTTTGTCATGTGAACATAAAGAGTTGGTATTGGCTCTGTAGATAGAAGAAGCTGTGGTTCTTCTAGTATGCTATGTTCCTTAATGAAGAGGTATAAATTCTTTGTCATGTGAACATTAGGGTTGGTAATAGCTCTGTACATAAAAGAAGTTGAGGTTCTTCTAGTACCCTATGTTCCTTGATGAAGAAGTATAAATTCATTGTCATGTAAACATAAGGGTTGGTATTGGCTCTGTAGATAGAAGAAGCTGGGGTTCTTCTAGTATGCTATGTTCCTTGATGCTGAGGTATAAATTCTTTGTCATGTGAACATAAAAGTTGGTATTGGCTCTGTATATAGAAGAAGCTGAGGTTCTTCTAGTATGCTATGTTCCTTGATGAAGAGGTATAAATTCTTTGTCATGTGAACATTAGGGTTGGTAATAGCTCTGTACATAAAAGAAGTTGAGGTTCTTCTAGTACCCTATGTTCCTTGATGAAGAAGTATAAATTCATTGTCATGTAAACATAAGGGTTGGTATTGGCTCTGTAGATAGAAGAAGCTGGGGTTCTTCTAGTATGCTATGTTCCTTGATGAAGAGGTATAAATTAAATTCTTTGTCATGTGAACATAAGAGTTGGTATTGGCTCTGTATATAGAAGAAGCTGAGGTTCTTCTAGTATGCAATGTTCCTTGATGAAGATATTCTTTTTCATGTGAACATAAGGGTTGGTATTGGCTCTGTATATAGAAGAAGCTAGTGTTCTTCTAGTATGCTATGTTCCTTGATGAAGAGGTACAAACTCCTCAAGATTCATAGCATACTAGAAGAACCTCAGCTTCTTCTATCTACAGAGCCAGTACGAACCTTTACGTTTCACATGAGAAGGAGTTTGTACCTCTTCATCAAGGAACATAGCATACTAGAAGGTACTGGGTAAGTAGATAGAAGAGGCAGAGGTTCTTTTAGTATTCTATGTTCCTTGATGAAGAGATACAAACTCTTTCTAGTGTGATGTGAACATAAGGGTTGGTCAGGGCTCTGTAGATAGAAGAGGCTGAGGTTCCTCTAGTAAGTTATGTTCTTTGATGAACAGGTACAAACTAGAAGAACTTCAGTTTCTTTTATCTACAGGGGCAGTACCAACCCTTATGTTCACATAAGAAGGAGTTTGTACCTCTTCATCAAGGAACACAGCATACTAAAAAGTACTGGCTATGTAGATAAAAGAGGCTTGAGTTTCTTTCAGTATTCTATGTTCCTTGGTGATGACCTTTGATCAAAGGGATTAACCAGTGATGAAGTGTGGGACAGAGGTATATGGAGAACGCTGGCCACAAACATCGACCCCAAATAAAAGTGGGAAAAGATGCAGACAAAGAAAATTATTGTTTATTAGTGTAGACTTTGTAGATTTGAGAACAAAGCCCGCAGAAGAATATTGGGAGTTAAATGGCAGAAGAGGATTAGAAATGAAACTATAAGAGATTACTAGAGTGCCATATGCCATGGTGAGGGGTTGATGGAGATGGTTTGGGCATGCTCCTCTCACTCCCCAAGAGAGATTGGTTCACCAAACCTTCAACGGCTATATATATGTATATGTATATACATGTAAGTGTATATATATATATATATATATATATATATATATGTATGTATATATATACATATATACTGTACATATATACTGTACATATATATATATATATATATATATATATATATATATATATATATATATATATATATATATATTACCCTTTCTGAGTGGGAAATGAAAATACCTGCACGTGGTGAAAGGGTTGGCGTATTGATTTGATCAATAAAACTGTACAAATCGGGGCCACTCACACTATACTATGTCAATTTGCTATGAACGAT
>NC_090725.1:239940734-239950734 GCF_036898095.1 Palaemon carinicauda | reverse complement strand
AGGATTTGAATGCAAATATATGTGACTGGAAAAACTGGCATTGTTGGTAAATATGAAGTTCCTGAAGATAATTAAAATGAAGATACTCGTGTGGAAATGTGTTTGGAATGTTGTGTGATAGTATTAGAAGCATTGTTTGAAAAAAAATAATAGGAATATTCATTAGTAAGGAAAAATGGTTGGTACATTGTGTTAGCACAAAGCAGAAGGACGAAATGAGAAGAAAAAAATGGGTGTAGGTATATCTAATCATTATTTAGCAAAAGGAAATGTCCATTACATAAGGAGAGGAAGGGACCAATATATAATATAGATATAGATGAGAAAAATGAGTTTGATAAGGACAAGAGGGGAGGATATGAGGAGAAGGACGGTGGAAATTGGATTTGGAGTTTGTAAAATTACATGATGGGGTACAGAGGAACAGCAGAGAGTATAACATTTATTGCTATAACAGGCATGTTTATAGTATAAGTTTGATAAGAGTTAGATAGATGAGAGGACTGACATGGGAAGGAGAGTGAGTGTCAAGGCACCAAAGAGCTTGGGTTAATCACGTAATATATATGTTGAGATGGATAATGTGAAAAAGTTAGAAAGAAAAGGGAAATACTGTGTGTGGTCATAGAAATAGCTTATGATAGTGATTATAAAATTGTTTAAATTGTATGGTATTGAGGATAAGTTGTTTAGCGTGACTAAAAGTCCCATGATGAAACCACAAGTGTGCATTACAATATGTATAGGGACAGTGACTGGTTTGGTTTATAAAAAGGTCTGACACAAGGATGTCTATGTCTCCATTGAGTTTAGTTTTATGGATGCAACCCTATGCAATATGCTGGGTCTGGGGAGTCCATTCAGTCATGAAGTGAAACTGAGAAAACCCCTACAGCTGCACAATGCAGTTAAAAGAGGTTGGATAGTGATATGGTGGAAAGGGAGTGGGAAAGTTCATAGAGCAAAAGTGAGAGCATTTAGGGCCAAAATGGACGCTGCAAAGACCGTTTAGTACTGACTACGGTACACTTGTGGATAGGGTAAATGTAAGGCACTAATCACAAAAACAACAGTAATGATAATTCACAACCATATTCCCTCCATTCTCACAAATCACCAAATTAATCCTGGATCTCAAAAGCCAACCAAGTTTAATAAGATTCATTGTTGTTTAAAGCAATGGTCATATTCTCCTTGAAAACCTCATTTCAATGTCGAAATCAGAATGATTATGGCGAGGACGCAACCTGGTACACCATTATACTTGAAGCGGGGATACTACTACTAATTTTAATAATAATAATAACAACACCAACCACATTAATAATACATCCTGGTAGTTTGCTACCTGTACATGCAAGTTAGGTTTGAAAATTCTATTAAATAAACAAACTGGCTTTGCTTTATGGTTACAAGGTCATTAAACAATATTCCCTTAATAAGGCATCCCGATTTTCGGAGCGCAAATAAAAAAAAACTTGGAATGTTTCAGAAGGCCAATTAATCGAAGAAGTCCTCCGCAAACGTATTACTCAAGTAAAGAACTTAGATGTGGCAAAAGCATCAAGTGACCAGTCCGACTTTCAGGTGGGACAGTCCCGCTTTTCAACGGCTGTCCCGCTTTTTTAAAGTTAGCAAAAGATCATTTTTTTTCTTCTTCTTCTTTTATTGCTTTTGTGAGTTTTGTCCCGTTTTTTTGTGCCACGAAAACTAAGCGTCCCCATTTTAATGGAGTAGTACTGATATTTTTCTTAATTTTGCTGCTATTATTATTATCATTATTATTATTATTATTATTACTATTATCATTACTTGCTAAGCTACAAACCTAGTTGGAAAAGCAGGATGCTATAAGCCATGGAGCCCCAACAGGGAAAATAGCCCAGCGAGGAAAGGAAACAGGAAAAGTAAAATATATATAAAAAAAAACTAACTGGTAACTTCTATCGTTTTCTCCGACTGCTACGATACCCAATGAAATGAATTAAAAAATATTGTATATATAGACACACAAATACACACATACAAATATATGATATATATATATATATATATATATATATTATATATATATATATATATATATATATATATATATATATATATATATATATATATATATATATATATGTATCGAAAGTGTAGTCTCTGTAATTATTACAATCAGTCAGGTCTCCTTTTTCTGCCATTTTCACCAACTTACGTCAGTTGTTATTAAAATATATATTATGTTATTCAAAAGAGACTGGAGAGAAAAAATTAATGAAAAGCTGAGAGATGAACTAGCAGATTTAGAAAAAGTAGAAGTTTCACTGACCAAATTCCCATTTTGAGACATGTTGTACACCAGTGTAGAATATAGAAATCCAATTTTTGCTGGCCTTTGCGGACTATGAAAAAGCCTTTGATAACGTGCAACGACCAATTTTGTGGAGAGTCCTGCGTTATTATGGAATTCCTCTTAAAGATGTAAATTTTATTAAGTCTGTTCATGAGCAAAAAAACTGCAAAGTTAATGGAGTCTTTTTTAATGAATTTCCAGTGAACAGCTGAGTACTCCTCCTCATGGATTTTGTAATGAGTAGAACAGTTGGAGATGGTGGAGAAGGATTGGACTGGGTTGGTGATAGGAATTTAGCAAATCTAGAGTATGCTGGTGATGCTGTACTTGTTAGCAGAACACCACAGGATTTGCAATACTTGCTTACCAAAATGCATGGAATATCACACAGGAGGTTGGGCTGAAAATGAATATAAGAAAGACAGAGATGGCGAGAACGGAGTATGCAATGGAAGATGCTAATTATATCATTGGAAGGAGAAAGGATTAATGAGGTAGAATCATTTAAGTATTTAGGAACTATGATCTCTAATACAGGGTGTTTAGAATTAGAGTTTAGTGAAAGACTGAAAAAAAAGTAAATCAGACACTGGCTAGGTTAAGTAAAATTTGGAAATTAAATTGCATGAAATTACATATAAAAATCAGACTATATATCAGTTTATTGAGATCAGTGTTACTCTATGGACATGAGTCATGGTATGACAATGAAATAATCTGCAATAGATTTAGTAGATTTGAGAATAAAGCCCTCGGAAGGATACTGGGAGTAAAATGGAAGGACAGGATTAGCAACGAAAGTATAAGAGAGATGACTTGAGTGCCATATGTGGATGAGATCATGATGAGGGGTAGATGGAGATGGTTTGGGCATGCTCTTCACACCCCCCAGGAGAGATTACAGTAGTTCACCAAATGTTCAGCTGAGCTCCAAAAGGCACTAGAAGAGTTTGAAGACCCAGACGTATATGGCTGAGGACTATGAAGCGCAAAGTAGGAGATGATGATTGGAGAAGTATTGAATTAAAAGCTCAAAATAGAGACAACTGGCGAAATCTAACCAAGGCCCTTTGTGTCAATAGGCATAGGAGGATATATATATATATATATATATATATATATACTGTATATATATATATATATATTACTGTATATATATATATATATATATATATATATATATATATATATATATACATACATATATATATATATATATATATATATATATATATATATAAATGTCCCGCTTTTACCAGAGAAAATCTGGTCCCATTACAAAAAAGGGAAAACATTCATAGACTTCCATACAAAAACTATGGCAACAACATGTATTACAAGTTCTGGGCTTTTATTTAAAAGATAAATTATGCGACGTAGAAAATTAGGCAAAACACGATGTTAGGAAACCACCCTAGAATTCATGGTCTGTTCTGAAAGACTAAAACATTTAGAAAACAAAATATCTCCGCCCACCCACATCCCCATTTTTGAATAACTGGCGCGGAAATGTTAAAAAATCAAACATTTCAATGAGTAGCAATTCTTATCATAGCTGAGAGAGAGAGAGAGAGAGAGAGAGAGAGAGAGAGAGAGAGAGAGAGAGAGAGAGAGAGAGAGAGAGAGAGAGAGAGAGAAGGGGGGCATTGAAATAAATAGCTGCATATGCAATTGTTGAATCAAAACCCCATGTAAAGCTCGCTGCTCACACTTATTAAAGCAAAATTTCCACTAAGTGTGACGAGTTATAATATAATGCAGTTTCAGTTCCAAGGTATTACAAATGACTGGTTACAGAGACACATTTAACAAATCTAATATTGCTGCTTTCAAGTGTTGGTTTCTATGAATAGTTCGTTACAGATAGATTAACATTATTTATGTAAATTCATTCATACATATTTCAAACAGAACAAAAGGAACGTCATGCAGTTTTTTTAAGATTAAGCATCATGTTCCAACCATCCGTCCATTTCAAAGAATGGGAATTATACTTTATATTTAACAGAATTACGTTCGAAAGAAGTGGTCCTAATAAACAATAGATTATGCCTTCTTAGAATGAAATGTCAAAAGCATATTCTATAATAAAAAAAGAACTGTCAAACGATACGAATTAAAAATATAATCCGCGTACCGCGGTCTATGCACCTCATCTCCATATCTGTGTTGTTTATCCCAGGTTCTTCTTGTAGAAAGTGAAATAGACGTCAAGTTACTGCGCCACAACCCACCGACTTCCTGCCTGGATTGCCTGGAAGGCGGGTTGCGAAAGTGAAACCCTTGTCGAAGGTGAGGCGACAGTGTGTAACTTAACGTCCAGAAATCACTTCCAAACGCCATTATTAGGTGATATAATTGTGAAATCTCGTGTCACGCTAGTGGATAAGTGACTCGTATGCGTTGAAATTTCACCTGGAAGCCATTATACGGAAACATACGTTACTTTGCACAGGTAACTTTCAGTGATGCCCCCCGGCTATTTTTCGTAACTTGCACCCTCAGAAAAGTTAGGTACTGTTTTATTCCCGTTCAATGAACTTTTCATATTATTCAAGATGCTTAAAGTATGAAAGGATCACCTGTGTTTATCACGAGTAGGCTTAAACTGAAAATTTTATGGGTTATTCATGCCAAGGTCATTCAGCATTCCTACTGGTAGCCTACCGGTACAGATACAAGTAGGCCAAGAAGGTGCCTAGCCTAACCTAGTGAATGTCCACATATACGGTTTGCAAAATATGTGGTTATTGATGGCTCACTTCATTGTGAAAGATAATTGATTTTTCTTTTATTTAGGACCAAATTATTATCTAATTATAAACTAAGAAAAGTTTATGTGCATAAAGATTATACTGCTGATGTATGAATGACTCTTACTGGGAAACATTTTCCCAATAAGAAATAGTGATACTTTAAATTTCTTGGCTAACACATGAACCATATAGCCTACCTTTCCAACTACTGTAGCCATCTGGTATTTTATGCATTTCTGACATTTTTTCATGGTTCAAAGTATTTATTTTTAGTTGGAAGGAAGTCCTATTTAAGTGTATTGCACCAGGTTAAGATGGCATATTTGCATAAATGGCCATTACCCATTGGAAAAAATAAAGTTTATGCATGTCATCATTAACAATACTGCAAATGCATGTCAAACTCAAAAATATACCAAGGATAATTACGGTGGTGCTTTTTAACCTTACCTAACCTAATCTAGAATACCATAAATCATAGAAAACAGAAATTAATTCAATCTTAACATTGCACATGATGCCCTGCCTGAAATAGTTGGTTGCTCCTGTCACCCCTTTAGTGCTGCACGGGTGAAATTCCTTACTAAAAGTTTGGACGGAAAGATTAGAGGGTACAGGTCTGTTTCTCTTATAAAAATTTGGATATTTACTGCTTAACATGTTTATTTTTCAATAGAAAAGTCATTTATTTGTGGAATGGATTACTTCTTGATGGTATAGAGTAGCTCTAGGTCTGATTTTGTAATAAAAGTTTTTAAATTATTCTAATCCCTCAATCTTAAATCCAAGGAAAACTTTTTATAATAACAATGAAGCCACAATATCACAGTATTCTACACATTTTTATTGGTGAATATTTTACACAAATTATTACATGACTGCCCCTCATATTCCCTTTGTGAAAAAATGCGCTGTACGTGGCCATTGGTTATTATGGATTCAGTATGGGTGAGAAATGAAAGTATCATACATTAACTTACAAAGACAGTCGAAAGTCTGAAGAACCTGGTTTAAAACTACAGCAATTATATAGTATAATGTGTGTGCTGTGTATAGTTTATGGGCTAAGTAAAAATTGCTATGTATTGATACAATTACAGATGTTTGGATCAAAATTTTAAAGGCGGCTGATTTAGGAAATTTATATCTTAACCTATAATTTACATCTCATACAAGAGGTATTACATTAATTTTATGAGAATTTATTATTTGCCATGTCATTAATATGAATTGAAATTGTTAATAGCTTATTAACAAAGTTTATGAATATTATATGAAATACATTTGAGAAAAATAATTACAGTACCTTCCAATATATATTTTTTCATTAATCCATACAAATGATTTTCATGGCAAATCCAAGTATGGTACATGGACACACTAACAAATTTTACCCTCCAATAATTATAAGCTAGTTATACACTCGAGCTAAATGCATAAAACAAAGTATAATTTTGAAAAGAAATCTAGTTTTCTGTTGAGGTATTACACTGTTACAAGAGGTGTTTCAAACATGAAGCAAGTAAAATTATGGAATATTTTTCTGGCAGTATAACTGATGCTGATACTCATAAGTTCAAGAAAAGGTTGATAGAACTATTATTTTGGCAACAACCATTAACAATAAAACTTGATTATTAGATGTTCAGTACTCAGTGCAGAACATGAAGTAATTTATTTACATAGACTTTTCAGTCATATTTTTGTGTAAATACATAACTCAAAAGTGCGTATACTTCATTAAGAATAAAGTAAAAGACCTTAGAATATATACACTGTAGTTTTGGTTTACCTCAATGGCTTCATAAAAAAATGTACCAGTCATGTTTCAAAGTTAACTTGTGTACAGCAATGATGTATTATCTAAAATCAAATATGTAAACGGTTCATCACGAAAATCTTCAAGCTCCATTTTAGATAATATTACTGTATAGTAACTTAGTTAATAATGAGAAGAAAAAATAAATAAAACAATTAAAGATGAATTAATACTTTATGTATTGAGGACAGAAGTTGATCTTTATTGTTATTTCTGGTGCCAATCAAAAACACCACAGCACACTGGTTACTGCTCCAAACCTAACCAGAGTGAAAAATATTTTACATTTTATACATAGCCTACATGCCTTCTTTACATGTGAAGCCTGTAATAATAACAAAATATTGCCAAAACTGCAGGTCAAGCCTCCAAAACTGGCCAAAAATCATTCATAAAGTTAACTACACTACTTGTTATATTTATCTATAAAATAGAACATCTGTATGACAGTAAAAACACCTACAGTATTTTAGCTTGAAAATTGGAGTGGAGACTGGTAACTGCGGGTACTACAAAGAGATTGATGAAATAAATGCTGTCAAACATATGAGGTTCAAAATATATTTAAAGTGATGTAATTTTTGTTCTAAGGATGAAAAAAGGTACCCAAACATTCTTGGTTCAGTTAAATATCGAAAGGTTTATGAAATTATAATTTTTATGAAAATAATATAAGGGATACAGTACTTTTACATGGTTTCTCAAACTAATACATTAAGTTAAGTAATTATCAGTTGGGTAATTCAACTTCACTGGTACAATTATCAAAATTTAAGTCACTGCCAACTAATGGATAATGAGAGCGTGAAACATGTAATCTTATATTAGTTTTTATAGATGCAGAGTACTCAATATACAAAGGGGTAATGGTAATGTTAACTTCTATTTGTTCTTACACAAACACAAATCGTCCTTTACTTAGGAGAATGATAACAAAGAAGCTGGGAATACGGCAGTTAAAACTTTATAACGAGGTGTTAAAAATCAACAGGTCTTTAACACGTCCGTAGCGGGGAGGCAACTGCCTACCTGCTGGCTCGCTGACAACCTCTAAGATACCAGCCGTCTGTGAGATTGGACGATTTTCTCTGACTGGGAATTTTGGCAACACTCATTCTTGCTTGCCTTTTCTTTTTACCAGCGTGTTTGTCTTAAAGCGAGATTGTGTTGGATTTTGAGGATGCCTGCAGAAATGCCTTGAAGTGTCGCCAAGGACTGCTGCACTTTCATGAATGTAGTCGAGACCGATCCTCATCGGACATGCCTTTCCTGTAGAGGGCATGCATGTATGCAATCCTTACGTTGTGATCAGTGTTGGGAGTGGCCATCTTCCCAGCGGGAGAGATATAGCAGGATGCATAAGAAGAAGTCTAAAAGGTATTCTTCACCTTTGTGATCTTTCTCTAAGTCATAGAAGGTCCCACTTTTTTCTTTGAACCCCCGGAACATTTCTTTCAGACTCATCTCCGTTGGTTTCCTCTGGGGCCGATTGAGCTATAGTGATGGCCATTTTACATTATGGCAAGCCCAGGGTTCAGGGGGTCCTTTCATTTCCCTTAGAGAAATGAAGGGGCATCCTCCTTAGGGTGAGTCGCCTCCTTTTCAGATTGGATGCGTTGCATTTGCTGTGATTTTCCTTGAGTCTTCAGGGTTCCCCCTCGGAGGAGAAGCTGCAACAAGCTCTGTCAGCGAGGCACCAGCAGGACGTTCCTGCCTTAGTGTGTGTCGGCCCTCAGATGTCTACAGGTTAGTTCCCAGTCGTCCCATCAGCTCCTTTGGATCTTCCAGTAGGAGATTTATCTCCTGGGCATCTTTCCAAAGGGAAACAGCAAGTTCCTGCAAATAGGATTGAGGATCTAGTGTCTGACCCTTCTAGGAGCTCTCCTCCTTCAGAGCTCTCTGAGCTAGTTCACAGGTTGTCTGAAGAGGAGGATCATAAGCAGTCCTACTTATTTCCACTTCTTGCAGGATCTCCATCTTCCAGATGCATTTCATCCAGGCGAGACCCTTGAGCTAGTCACTCTTCTAGGAGTGCCTCACCCATCCCAGCAAGCTTCATGCTCTAGAAGAGCTTCTTCCAGACATGCCTCACACTCTAGACAATCACCTTCAAAGCAAGCTTCCAGCACTTCTTCCAGATGTGCTTCACCTCTGAGTGTATCCTACGAGTTCTACTCATAGACACACCTCACCTAACGCATCTCCACCTTTGGACATCTTCCAGACCCACTTCTCCTGTAGGCTCTTTGCCTATGTGCCTCTTCTCAACACGCTTCATCTGCGAGTTCCACTTCTGGACACAGTTTATTCCGAAACGCTTCGTCTGATAAGTGAGCATACAGATGGGATTCATCTTGTTGACGCATTTCTGAAAGATGTATTTCACCTGCGCGCTCTTTTGTAAGACGCGCTGCTGAATGAAATTCTCTTGAGAGCTCTGTGTGTGTATCTAGAGATCATCAAAAGCAGTCTCATTCTGAACACATTAAGCGTGCAGCTTTAAATTCCACAAGACACAGCAACCCAGAACGTGCAAGGCGCATTTCCACTGAATGTGCAAGGCAAATTTTTTACCATGCTAGATGCCTTTCTCTAGAACACCTTAGGCCCTCCTCATCTAGCAGAACCAGGGACACTGGTCCTGACTCAAGAGGAATATTCGAGATCTCATTCAGAACCACATGTCCCCATCATCAGATCCTAGATTTGATCCTATGTACATACCAACATTTCATCCACATCAACCTGTACGTCAGGAGGTGAACAGGAATAAAGTCCATGTTACTCCTAAAGAGACACCCATGTAAGGTCCCACAGAGCGTCTCTCTCTCTACGAGAGAGATAACTGGTAGAGAATTATAGGATCTCCCCAATAGATTTTGATTGACCATTCAAGAGGACAAGGAAGGATGAAGGCAATGAACATCTGGAACATGCTAAAGGATTATCAGGGACACTAGTCCTGACCCAGAGGATTATTCAAAATCTCGTTCAGAACCACACATCCCCAGCACCAGAACTCAGATTACCCAGGCCAGATCCAGAGTTTGATCCTAGGTACGTGGACCAACATTGCATCCACAT
>NC_090725.1:239886982-239940234 GCF_036898095.1 Palaemon carinicauda | reverse complement strand
TATGGACTCCATTGTTCCTGCTGTTTCTCTATCATCTGTTAAGAGTGGTTGGGAGGGATATTGTAACCGATCCTGACCCCTCTTGGGGCAATCACCGAGAGGGATGGCCTTGACTACGACTCGGAAGAATCCAAAGAATGTGTTCTTCCGCAACCAGCTGGACCTAAACCTCCAGACACCGAGGAGGGTAAGTCAGACTCGACCTTCTTCCAGGTTCTTCGGTGTATCCAATGGCTTTGGAAAAGTCCTGACATCTCCTCCCAATGGCAGAAAAATGGCCATTGACCACCTCTTTCTGGCCCCTGGCATTCTAGGCGTCGTTTAGAGCTTCCTTGGTTAAGCTTGGCCAAGGAAGAGTTAGATAAGATGAACTCTAAAGTTTCTGGGGAGAGGGATTCCTTGAGAGCGGGAAGTCCTCCCATCTGATTTTTGCACCCTTTTCCAGGCAGAAAAGTATTATAGGGCACAGGAAGCCCATCCTTCCCCCTCTCCCATGGATCCTGCAGTGTTTACATGGACGCCAGGAGTTTCGACTGAAATACTGGCGACATTGTTCATCTCCTCAGAGCAGAGGCTCTAAGTGTGGAAGCCACAGCCATAACCACCATGTAAGCAGCCTCTTGGATTGACCACTGGTCAGGAACAGTCTGCTATTTAGCCAACACTGAAGACTCGTTTGACTCCGATAAGAAGCGAGACCTGAAAAATATTGTTCTTACAGGAGCAAAAGTGGTTGAATTTCTGATGCACCAGGTGACAAACCAAATGCCAACTGGGTGCTAAAATGTGGAGATGCCATAACTTTGAAGTTCCACAAATATATCAGCCGCTGAAAAGGACTGTACTGCAATATATCTATTGAAGGCCCTTCACTTTTTCCTGCAATAGAGATCAAGGCAGCCACAAAGAATGGAGGAAGGACAGCTGTGTCCTTCTGACAACCACAGGTCTCTCCTTCGAGCAAGGTTAGGGCAGCTTTGCAGCTGCCACAGCCTCCTAAACCTCCTCAGATGGAAGGCACCCATCCTCTGACCTCGATCCTGAAAAATACCTAGAACCAGCCCTTTCAGTTTCTCCAAGCTCAAGGGCAATATAGAGGTAGAGGACGAAGAATGTTGGGGGCATTCCTCCCACGATACCACTAGTCAGGGGATGCCTGTAAAACAAGTGGAGGAGGTGATGGTTCCACGGGGCGGAGAGATGGATGTTGGTGGTCCTCTGATTTGGGTATCTTCTGTTCATCAGCTCTTCCCCCTCCTCTGATTCCATCATTGGCAATGTCATCCTATCGCCAAGGGTCTCCAAAAGATCTGGCCCTTCAGGCAGAAGTCCAGGGTATGTTGGAAAAGGGCACTCTCCATGAAGGCAACAATGGCTCCCCAAGCTTCTACAGTCAACTATTTCTTGTAAAAAAAAGGTTCTGTAGGTTGGATATCAGTCATTGACCTCTCAGCCTTGAACGGGTTTGTACAAAATACCCCTTTCAAGATGGAGATGGCGTCAATGGTCAGGCCTTCAGACTTCGTAATAAGCATAGACTTGAAGGATGACTACTGTACTTCCAAATCCTAATCCATTTGTCCTCCAGGAAGTAAGTACAGATACTAGTAGCCGACAGAGTATTCTAATTCAGGGAACTCTGCTTCAGATTATCAACAGCCCCTGAGGTCTTCACTAGAGTTTTCCCTCTGGTATCGCTATGGGCGCACGCCAACGGCATTCGTCTTCTTTTCCTGGACGTCTGACTATTTCAGGTGAAATCTGAGTAAATCTTTCTCCTCCACTTGCTCTTGCTCTTCACAGACGTGTCCAAAAAGGGTGGGGAGCTCACCTCCATCAGCATATGGTCTTGGGACTTTGGTCTGTGAAAGAACAAAAACATGCAAATTTCCTTAAGCTGAGAGCAGTCTTCCTGGTTCTCCAGAACTTTTGCCCTCTTCTCAAAGGTAACTTGGTAGTGTTGATTAGTGACAACACCACTGTAGTAGCCTACATTTACCAGCATAGAAGCACAGTGTCTCTACTGCCAGCTGACAGTAGAGAAAATTAAGTGGGCAGAGCTCAACTTGAATGCCCTTACAGCCTGCTTCATTCCAGGCAGAAAGAACATCGTAGCTAACACATTGAGCAGGAAGACACAGATAGTTGGTTCCGAATGGTCTATAAGACCTCGGATAGCGACTGAGATCTTGACTTTGTGTGGTTCCACGAAAGTGAACTTATTCGCAACCTCCCTAAACCACACGCATCCAGTGTACTGCTTTTCAGTTCCATACCGTAGGCAGCATTCAAGGACATGTTCCAGCACCCGTTGAATGGCCTCAAAGCATAAGCTTTTCCAACATTTCGCCTGATATGGAGTTTCTTAAGCCAAGTTCGAGCAACGCCCAACATCAGCAGGACTCTCATAGCTCCGAAGTGGCCGCAGATGGAGTGGACCTTCTAATTTTACTAACAGAGACTCTAAGGGAGTTGCCTCCTCCCCCTCCCGACCAGTTGTGCCAACCTCATGCTCTGATCTTCTATAGTACAGTTGTCTCCCTTTGCCTTCACGCATGGAGGTTATCCGGCATCTCTTCTCAGAGAGAGGCTTTTTGCAAGAGACTGTGAAAGAGATGTCAGGATGCCTCCACAAGTCCTCAGCAGTATTTTTTCATGCCAAATGAGTATGCCTCTGTGGTTGGTGTCATGGAAGGGGTGTCTCCTCTTGGAGCCTCTATACAATTTGATACCTTACTTTTTATTGTACTGTATCTCCCCAAGGACAAAATATGCTCCATTTAAACAGTGGAAGGCTATCGTTAATCTTGAACCAAGTCCTTAAACTAAAAGGAGTAGGAGTTGAAGTGTGACCTCCATCCTGGAACATTGTCAAAGTCTCACATTCCTTGAGGGGGCACCCTACAAATTATTAAGGCAAGCCACTGATAGATATTACCTTGGAAATGGTTTTCTTATTAGGTTTAGACTGGGCTAAACAGGTCAGTGAAATTCATGGTCTCTTTCCACATCACCCAGTCAAGGGGATGGCGGTAGGTCTTACTCTCCTTCGTCCCTGATTTTGTAGCCAAGACCCAAAATCCTTTCATTTCAGATAACGAGCCTTAGGGAAGTAACTGATAATCCTGATCAGTTGTTATTGTGTCCTGTGAGGGCACTGAGGTACTACCTGAAGAGTACAAGGGCTGTTAGACTTCACCTGTGACACCTGGTTGTCAGCACAAGTAGGATGGAGAAATTATCGAAGAACACCATTTCATTCTGGCTGAGAGAAGTGATTACAGAAACGTTCTTACCCTCTGCTCCTTCTTTCTCAGGAAGATCATAGATAAAAGCTCACAATGTCAGGGGCATCAGTGCCTCCTTGGCTTTTTAAAAGAATCTCCCTGTGATGCAGGTAGTTAAAGCAGGTGTTTGGAAACGTTAAACTATGTTAACTTCTCATTACTGCGCAACAGGTGAGATAGTTATCTTGGCTCCTCTCACAGAACCATTAACTTCTTTTCTTTTCAATCTTTCCCTCTCTTGGGGCCCAGCATCTAGAACTTTGCCAGCTTGACTTGATCTGATTGTTAAGTGAGCACCAAATTTTTCCTAACTATAGAAACCTAAGTCCTTTACTAATACTTTCCCCCCCCAGCATGAACCCCCTAGGGATTCCCAGCTGCTATCTAAAGTTTTAACATTATAAGGTTTTAGCTTTATAATGATAATGCGATCATTCTCCTATGTAAAGGACTGGTTTGTATAGTTAGGAAAAATACAAATTAGTTTTTAAAAATTTGCATTTATTTTTATAAAAATAAATATGCCAGGCTGATGCATGTTACTTAGCGCATTTTCCTTTACTGTCTTCAAAATAATCATATATCTATGTGGAGTACGCCAATTCAGACATATGTTAAAGGCAAGCTTTTCTAGAATAGAAGGCCCACTTAGTGAAAAGAAGGGAATAAGATAGATTGAAAAAAATGGGAATACAGCTTATACAGATCAGAGAAACTTAAGCAACAGAGCATGGTTATAGTACTGTACAACCTTTCTTAAACAGGAGTTATATTGACTAAAATATTACAAGGAAACTGATCCAGGTTTTTTTTTTTTTAAAGGCATGCAATACTTCTGGTAATGGGTTATCTGACAGCGTGGGACCTAACCATGTCGTAAGGATACTAATGGAAGTTTACCGTTTAAATAAGCATATGAAATAAGACAAAATATATTTTTTAATAATTTTCAAAATCATTAATACCATATTAAAAAAAAAAAGAAAACTACCACTTATTGGTGTCTTGTTAAACATAGTTCTATGGAAGCTCCTGACATTCAGGCTAGACAACAGTACAGATATTACAATTACAGTATGGTAGAACAAACTACAGTATTTAAAATGTGGGATTGGTACCATAATCTGTAGCAGTATGAACCCCTACAAACAATATATAGTTTTTTTTTTTTTGACAGCCTTTGCAAATACTGTTCTGTATAGGCTATACAGTAATACCTCGAGGAAAGTTTTGAGCAATTTTTGCCCTGAGATTTGAGATACGAGGATATGAGACGGTTCCCTATGTGGCCGCTAGATGGCTGAGTGTGCGAAAGACTGCTCATGAGGACAGCATCGCTCGCTCTTTCCCATCGGATCTCTGTCGCGTAAAGTTATCTCCGAGCGTCGGCCGTAGTGTTTGCATTTTTTACGTGTTTTTTGCGTTAATCAGTACAGAATTAAGTGAATAAGCAATGGCTCCGAAGCAAGTGAGTGCAAACAAGGGTAGTGATAAGAAAAAGCGTATGATGACAATCAAGATAAAGCATGAAATAATCGAAAAATATGAGAGTGGTGTATGAGTGACTGAGCTGGCTCGCCAATATGAGAGGAGTACATTAACAATATGTACCATTCTCAAGCACAGGGATGCTATAAAGAGCACCAAGCCTTCCAAAGTCCTAACCATCCTTTCCAAGCTGCGCAGTGATATGACGAGATGGAGAGGCTTCTTTTAATATGCATAAAGGAGAAACAGTTGGCGGGAGATAGCGTGACCGAGACAATCATCTGTGAAAAGGCCAGCAGAATCTAAGATGAATTGAAAGGAAAGAAAGCAGCTGAGAGAGGGGAGACTTCGACGCCAGCAGAAACCTTCAAAGCCAGGCGTGGCTGGTTGGATAATTTAAAAAAAAAAGACTGGGATACACTCGGTTGTGAGGCATGGGGAAGCAGCAAGTTCCGACTCGAAAGCCACGGCATACTACGTCAAAACCTTTGCCTCAGTTATCGCAGAACAAGGATACATCCCCCAACAAGTATTCAACAGTGATGAAACTGGCCTTTTCTGGAAGAAGATGCCCTGGAGAACATTCATCATGGCAGAGGAAAAGAGACTACCGGGCCATAAACCCATGAAGGACCGGTTAACTCTGGCCTTGTGTCCCAATGCCAGCAGTGACTGTAAGGTCAAGCCACTGCTGGTGTACCACTAAGAAAACCGACGTGCTTTCAAGAGCCAAAGGATCTTGAAAGAAAAACTGCAAGTGATGTGGCGCGCTAATGCTAAGGCTTGGGTTACATGGCATTTCTTCACCAAATGGGTTAATCTGTGCTGTGGTCCGGCAGTCAACAAATATTTGGCCGAGAAAAGCCTGCCAATGAAATGTCTCCTGGTCCCCAACAATGCCCCTGGTCACCCTCCTGGTCTCGAAGAGGACATTCTTTTTAAGTGCAGATTCATCAAGGTCCTTTATCTCCCGCCCAACATCACGCCACTCCAGCCCATGGACCAACAAGTAATTTTCAACTCTAAAAAACTATACTCGTAGCATTTGTTCAAGAAATGCTTCGATGTCACAGACAACACCAATCTCGCCTTCCGTGAATTTTGGAAGGAACATTTCAGTATCGTCCATTGCTTAAAAATTATTGACGATGCATGGCAGGGTGTCACACGAAGACCTCTTAATTCAGCATGGAAGATACTGAGGCCAGCTTTGTCGTGGAGAGGGACTTAGAAGGGTTCGATACGCCAGACCCTGATGAACCTGAACCTATTGTGGTGGATGAAATTGTGTCTCTTGGAAAGTCCATGGGGCTGGAGGTAGATGAGGCAGATGTGAACGACCTTGTCGAGGAGCATCAGGAAGAGCTCACGACACAGGAATTGATCGAGCTCCAGGAGATGCAACATTCGGAGGTGTTGCAGGAGCTCAGTAGCGAGGAGGACCGCCTTTCTATGAAGGAAATAAGAGAAATGTTAGCAAAGTGGCAGGAGTTTTCTGATTTTATGGTAAAGAGGCACCCGGACAAGTTAGCGTGTGGTCGTGTGTTAGCCTTTTGTGACGACACTTGTGTACGTCATTTTCATAATACTGTATTTTGAAGGGGAGACAAAAGCAAACATCCCTAGATAGGTTCCTTTTAAAAAGGCTGGCAAAAAGTGAAGGTGAAAGTGAGTCAAAAAGCGAGGCAAAAAGAGCCAACCCAGAAGTAAAAAAATTAAAATGAAAACAAAAATAGATTTAAGTTTAGTGTAATGTAAGATTAACATTTATTTTCAAGTGAGTACAGTATGCTAATTTCATTTGAGTTAAATTAAAGTTTAGGTTATGTTACGTAGTGTTACAAGAGTGTAGCGTACCAAACGTGTTGCCGTCAAGTCTCTCTCCTCCCCCTTCTCTCTCCCTCCTCCTCCGCACACAAAGCCGTTAGCCACTACCATCTGTCTCGAAGGTAAGAACTCCATAATAATGTCACATTTTATTGCAGATCATAACCAGTACATAGGTATTTGTTATTTTGTGAGCGTATGTTGTGAATTAGAACAATTAAAAACATGTTTTTCCACTGTAATATACTGTTTTTAGGTGTTTTTTCAGAGGGTGGGAGCAGATAAATTTTTTTTTAGTTATTTTATATGGGAAAAATTGATACGAGATACGAGAGAATTGACATATGAGCTCGGGTCCCGGAACGCATTAAGCTCATATCTCAAGGTATTACTGTATAGTATTTTTCAAGTCTTCTATGAAAGCTAATGCTTGATGTTAAAGGTGACTCAAATACTATGGAGTGTTAAGTATAAATATTGAATCAAGAAGTGAGACAAATACTGTACAAGATTGGGCAGTCAATCAATGTCTCAGAATTGTTGGAGTTTAGTCTTGTATACCATTGACTACATCACTCTCTAGTCCATTTCATATCTGTATAAGCAAGCAACAGTATAATTTTGCTGTTGGTAGCAGCATGGTTTGCTTACATTTTTTCTTACTTTCTATACCAAAAATCCTTTCATTAGGGAAGTCTATAAACAACGAATGCCTCAAAATACTCCTAAGCAAGATAGGTACTGACTTCATATCAATATAAAAAAGTCTCTGATGCTGGTTTATAGGGAAGAGCCTTAAGGTTAACCAAGTTAAAGGTTAAAGGTAGCACTTTAATTATTAAGCCTGATACTATCTATTGTTAAAGATTTGTTTTGTGTGTAACTACTATAGTTTAATTTGAAAGTTCCTCACACCCACCAATATGTTTCCTTTATGAAAAATCTCTGACAAATGGCAAGTGACTAGATTCAAGGTCTATACCACAAAAATGAATTTTTCAAGAATCCTATGATAGTGCTGGAAGGAATCAGACTGACCTGTAATGGCTGCAAACTACACTTGAACAACTGCAACCTACACTTGAACAAACAACCCAGAAGAACAAGGTCCCTTATTTAAAAAAAGTTTCATCTAGAAGAATAGTAGTTTAAGGACGGACTGCAAACATTGAAAACAAAAGTATGGGAAAACACACATTTAAGCTTCTTAGTTCCAAGTATTACCAAAATTTTGTGGCTACTTCCCAAAGATTGAACTTCTCCCCCACTGATGTTTGATGGTAATGATATTTTTAATGAATTTAAACGTCATTAAACTTTAACTTTGTCAAAAGAAAAAACACAGTTGAAGTTGCACAGTTAGTGATTATTGCCTTACAATAAACCACAAAAAACCTGGTATTGTGTATAAAAGGGATTTTGACGAAGGAAAAATCTATTTCTGGGGAGAGACCTGAGACGCCCGGTGAAAAAGTCCTTCTTTGTACTTTTTCTGATATAAATCTTCCAAATATACCAGAGAAAATTGAAAGCATGGAATGCAGAGGTTACAACCCTCGCGCGAGCACCTTGTTGGTGTCGTATATCTAACAAGGGCGTTTGTAAAACACTATTCACAGGCTGTCTTCCATTTAGATAATCCCTATTTCACACAAATTTCATTCATATATTCATGTTCTGAAGCTGGAAATGATGTAGCTACTTACTAAGCATAAGAGTAAATTACACAGTATGATTCAAAAGTGCTGTCTCTACCTTTTTTTACTTACTGCTGTCTCTGAACAAAAGTACTATAATAGATATATGAAATCATGAGATTACAACGTATTTTCTCATACTAAAAAAATGTGTATAAATTAGATTAGCCTACATGAAATTGTCATTGAGGGTAGTGCTCCAACTACAAAGTATATATATAAAATGGATGCCAGATACTTTATAAACTTCCTTCATACTGATTTGTACTTACATAAATAATCTAGCATGGTTCATAACAACTATTGTTGATCATTATGCAGGCAAATACCATTGCAGGTTAACATCCCAAACATTGTCTTAACTTCCACCGTCATAAATTTAATTAAGCATTTATTAAAGCCATAGTGTACAACCATGTAGTACAGTATATAATTTGGATATGTGTTTTTTTTATCTTGTACTGACTGAACTTGATCAATCCAAGCTAAAGAAATTGGAGACTTCATAAATATCAGAAGGTAGATAAGGTTAAGACAAAAATTATGTGATTGATGAGATTAGCCAATTTTTCCTCTTCATGTATAGGCCACAAAAAGTTTATTTGTTCCGTAACCGAAATACAAACCACGCTATTTACATGGGGTTTTACTTTCGGCGTAGCTGAAATGACGAGCCATTAGAATTTTAACGAGGGTTAACTACCCCCGCGCTAGTTAGCAAGGGGGTAGGGGAGTGGTAGCTAGCTACCCCTCCCCATCTCACACACCGGTGAACTGCTTCACTTCACTTTTGGCTCGGGCGATGAGCAGACGTCTCTGCTTCGCCCTCGCTTTGTTGACAGCCTTAATTTTTTGCTTTTTCTTTCAGCTTGTGTGCTTGAAGTTGGCCTCTTCCTTTCTTCCCATCATGCGGAAATGCCCTGGACTCCCCGACCGCCCTTGTGGAACATTCATGTCGGCGGTCGAGACGGACCCTCACTCCTTATTCCCGCAGTGTCGAGGTCAACGGTGTGAAAGGGATAATACATGTAGTGAGTGCAGGGAGTGGCCTACCTCCCAGTGAGAGAGGTTTGCCCGGCGGCGTAAGAAGAAGCCTAAGCGGGACCGTTCTCCTTCAAGGGTTGCCTTGAAGAAGGAAGGCTCCGGGGACTCTTCTTCCGCCGCCCGAACCACCTCCGAAGCTCCCACTCGATCGGTCTCTCGCGAGAGGCCGGCGAGTGGTAGAGCAGGCCCCTCTTTTGTTTCCCAATCTCAGGGTTCGGGAGAGGGCGTTGCCTCCCATAGCGTGGCAGCTCCCCCTCATGCTCCGGGGGAGGGCATTGATTCTGTTAATGATAATGTGACTAATGATGATCTCTTACAGCTTTGGGCTTCCTTGGGGCTTAAGGGATCGCCCTCCAAGGAAGCCCTGTTTGACCTGATCCAGTTGGGTGCAGCTGTCAAACAGTCGCCGGTAATAGCAGAGGTAGATCCTCTGTTTGTTGTGGCAGAGGCTTCCGACGGGTCGGGTCAAACCCCTGCTGCGGTTGAGGTTGTTGCTGAAGGCTCAGTTCTCCCTCCGAACATCCTTCGAGGGAGGAGCTGGGTCCAACGGTCTCTCCTGCGGGTGACTCTCCCCCTCGGGGGAGTGCACTGACAGAGACTCCTCTTCGGAGGACAGACGATGGTGTTGCTGTGCCTCGAGGTCGTCTTCGCCGTAAGGCTCGCCCTCCTCTTCGCCGTAGAGGCCTTTCTTCTCCCTACAAGGGAGTTAGGAGGCGCCTCTTCGCATCTTCGCCTTCGACTTCCCCCGCAGAGGATCTTCCACATCGAGAGCAGACCGTTGCAGCTGCTTCCCTGGACCTCTCCCGCAGATCGTTCGCGATCTCCGACGCCTGCCAGACCTTCCAGTCTTCCATCCCCGTTCCTGGATGCTGATGCGCAGTGGGCGCCTACGCGCCTCGTTTTCCAACGGGCACCGGTCCCTTCGGGGCAAGAGGGCTCTTCCCACAATGTGGGTGAGTCTCTCGAGCGCCTGGTCTTTCCTGCACGCGCGCGCAGTCCTTGAGATCCCTCTTGACTTGCTGCGCCCGGCCGATCTCCTGAGTCTCGCCGTAGATCTCCTGCTCGCCACCGCCCTCCTGCTCGCCCACGCTCTCATACGCGCCAGTGCTCTCCTGTGCCTCAGAGACCTCCTGTGCGCCAGCGTTCTCCAGCTCGCCAGCGCACTTCTGTTCCTGCTACGCGCAATGTTCGCCGTCGGTCTCCTGAGCGTCCACGATCTCCTGCTCATCAGCGCACAACGGCTCGCCCTGTTCCTGATGCGCGCCATGCTTGCTAACGTTCACCCGCGCGCCCACGACCTCCGGATCTGGGCGCAGGCAGGGACACTGTCCCTCCGCCTCCTCGCTGACGTTCGCCTACGCGCCAGCCATCACCTGCCCGCCATCGCGCGCACATCCAAGCCAGCCCGAGTTCCTGCGCGGCGCGCCCACGAGATGTCTCCTGAGCCCGCCCACGAGTGTTCGCCGTTGCGTACTTCCTCGCCCTCTGGTCCTGCGCCCCAGTTGGTTCCTTCTGATCGCGCAGCTGCGCGCCAACGATCTCCTGTGCGCCAGCGAACTCCTACGCGCCCGCGCGATCCTTCGCTTCCGAGCAAGCGCTCTCCTACGCGCCGGATCGCCACAGGTCGCCGACACGCCCACGCGCTAACTCGCCCTTGCGTAGTCGTTCGCGCTACGAGCCATCGCTCGCCAACGCGCCGTCGCTCGCCAACGCGCCGTCGCTCGCCAACGCGCCGTCGCTCGCCAGTGTGCCAACGCGCCATCGATCGCCTAGGCGCCATCGCTCTCCCAACCGCCTAGGCGCCAGCGCTCTCCCAACCGCCTAGGCGCCAGCGCTCGCCCTTGCAGCCACACGCACCCTCACCGGCGCGCCCACGCGCACCTTCGCCTGCGCGCCCTCTCGCCCGTGCACTCACGCGCTCCCTCGCCCATGCGCGCCCACGTTCACCAGTGATTCAACCATCGCGCGAACGCCAGCGATTCCCGCCGGGTTTTGCAGCGCGCCCAACCGTGCGAGTCGTCGGGGGCGCGTGCTTCCAGAACATCGTCTTCGCGATCTCCACCCCGCAAGCGCAGAGCTACACTCGTCCAGGAGCAGGAAGAATCTTCGGAGAGGTCCACGCAACATTCTTCTTCTTTTCAGGCAGGCCCCGTAGTATCCACTCCGAAGGATCAGCCGATCCCCTTCCCTCCACCGGGTATTGCTGACACTGCGTCGGTCAGCCGCCAGCCTTGGTTCGGATCCCTGATCAAAGCTGATCTGGGACTGAAACCAACGGCACATGCGTCCCCGCTGAAGAGAAGGAGAGGAGTGGACTTCGTGGTTACTTCTCCCAGGGTCAAGTTGGCTCCCAAGAAGTCCGCTGGGAAGGCCCCTTCCCCTTCGCAGACGTTTTCTCCTTCCCCTGTGGACGAAGCCTTTCCGTCCTGAGGAGAGTCCAGCGAGGTGAGGCGTTCTCCCACGGCACCAATGGGAGGAACCCCACCTCGAGGAAGAGAACCGTCTCGCGTGGAGAGGAGCCCCCAGACTTCTTTGCTCGAGTCCTGTATCCCTCCCAGGAGGGAGCCTAAGGACTCGAAGACTGTCCCTAAGTCTTCCACCCGGATTCGACCGGAACTACCGAGACCCCAGGAGAACGTCCACATATCTCCCCAAGTAGAGCTACTGGGGACAGGAGACCTTGCTGCCAGTCCACAAGGAGGAGAACAGCACGAGTCGGAGCATGCCTTCTGGCAGGTCCTGAGTCTGATGGGGCAACTCAATGGATTCAAGGACCCCGAGACCGCCACTCGCGTGGGCAAGGACACGGTCCTGGACCAAGTCTATTGTACCCAGAAGCTCCCAAAGGCCAGTGCGGCTCTGCCCTGGTCCCAGGGAGTGAAGAGTGCCAGAGACAAGGTTGAGGGCCAGCTCGCCGAACTCGCCTCCTCCAGCCGTTCCTCTGCCGGGAACAAACTCCCCCACCTCCTCGGGTACAGCAGAGGAGGTACTTCGAGATCATGGGGGAGTCTTGTTTAGCTCTTCCCCTCCACCACTCTGTGGAAGAGCTCTCTAGGGGAATTTCCCTCGAGAAACTCTCCGCCCGGCAGGTGACATTCTCGGCCACGGAGATCCTAAGCCAGGAGAAAGTTGCTTAGTGTGCCATGCAGGCCAATTCATGGCTGGACATCTAGCTGGGGTCTCTGGGCATCCTGTTGCGATCCAAGGACTTGTCCAAGGAGAGCACCAGGAAGGCCCTTGAGACTCCTCCTCTCGGGCACGCGCTCCATCGAGTTTTTAGCTCACCAAGTTTCGAACTTGTGGGCAAACTCGATCCTAAAACGTCGGGATACCGTGACCGAGAGGTTCCACTCGAAAGTCCCAGCCGTGGATGTCAGCAGGCTCAGACACTCCTCCATCCTTGGAGAGAGTTTGTTCGAGCCCAAGGATATCAAACGAACAGCTGAGAGGTGGAGGAAGTCGAATCAAGATTCGCAACTCCAAAGGGCCCTTACATCTCGGCCCTACAAGCCTCCAGCCCCTCAACAACAACCTCAACAGCCTCGTCAGTCTAGGACATCGAGACAGGCTCCGGCAGCAAAGGCCAAGGTGTCTAAGCCACAGCCCTTTCCTGTCAAGGACAAGAAGGGCGGAAAGTCCTCCAGGGGAGGTAAGAATCCTAGGAGGAGCGGTCGAGGCCGCAAACGCTAGGATTGGCATTCCCCCTGCATGTCCACCAGTGGGGGGATGCCTACAAAGTTGCGCGAACAGGTGGCAGCAACTCGGGGCCAATTCCTGGACGATCTCCGTGATCAGCCAAGGATATTGCGTCCCGTTCATAACATCTCTTCCTCCCCTGACAGCGAATCCAGCGTCGTTGAGCTCCTATGGCATAGGATCGGTAAAGGGGCTAGCCCTTCGGGCAGAAGTCGAGACCATGCTCAAGAAGGACGCTCTCCAGGAGGTCGTCGACGGCTCCCAAGGCTTCTTCAGTCGACTCTTTCTTGTAAAGAAGGCGTCTGGAGGCTGGAGACCTGTCATCGACCTCTCGGCTCTGAACAAGTTTGTCAAGCAAACTCCGTTCAGCATGGAGACAGCGGACACGGTCAGACTTGCAGTGAGACCGGTCTGCAAGACTTCATGTGCACTCTGGATTTGAAGGACGCGTACTTCCAGATCCCAGTCCATCCGTCTTCCAGGAAGTACTTGAGATTCAGCCTAGACAACAAGACCTACCAGTTCAAGGTGCTGTGTTTTGGTCTCTCCACAGCACCTCAGGTGTTCACCAGAGTGTTAACCCTGATTTCTTTGTGGGCACACAGGATCGGCATCCGTCTCCTCCACTATCTGGACGACTGGCTGATCCTGGCAGACTCGGAGTCGACCCTTCTTCGACACCGAGACAAGCTTCTGGGGCTTTGCCAAGATCTAGGGATCATGGTAAACCTCAAGAAGTCTTCTCTGCTTCCAACTCAATGACTGGTATATCTAGGCATGATATTAGACACCAATCTCCACAAAGCCTTTCCATCAGACGACAGGATAGCAAGGCTGAGGAGGGTCGCAAGGCCTTTCCTCGGACGGGAAGCCCTTCCATCCCAATCTTGGTTACGTCTCCTTGGTCACCTAGCCTCCCTGGCCCGTCTAGTTCCGAACGGCCGCCTTAGGATGAGATCCCTTCAATGGCGGCTCAAGTCCCGGTGGAATCAAGGCAACGATTCCCCGGACACCCTGGTCCCCATGGGACCCGCGGAACGGACGGACCTGCAGTGGTGGCTGAACGACGAAAACTTTCGAAAGGGAGTGGATCTTCTCGTCCTCCCCCCGGATTTGATGCTGTTCTCGGACGCGTCGAAAGAAGGGTGGGGGGCCCACGTTCTGAACCAGAGGATCTCAGGCCTATGGTCAGAATCAGAAAGGTGCCTCCACATCAACCTGCTAGAAATGAAGGCCGTCTACCTGGCCCTTCAACAGTTCCAACAGATCCTGGCGGGCCACTCCGTGGTGGTGATGAGCGACAACACCACAGTAGTGGCTTATATCAACAAGCAGGGAGGTACCTTTTCACAACAGCTATCCCATCTTGCAGTAGAGATACTGAGGTGGACCGAAGTCCACTCGATTCCACTATCAGCTCGCTTCATTCCAGGCAAAAGGAATGTGCTCGCCGACAGTCTGAGCAGAGCATTGCAGATAGTGAGTACCGAGTGGTCTTTGGATCCTCAAGTAGCCCACAAAATCCTGACTTTGAGGGGTTCCCCGACAGTGGACCTGTTCGCGACAGCTTTGAACTTCAAGCTGCCGCTGTACTGCTCCCCAGTCCCGGACCCCAAGGCACTCTGGCAAGATGCCTTCCAACAACGGTGGGACAACATCGACGTCTACGCCTTTCCACCGTTCTGTCTGATGAGAAGGGTGCTCAACAAGACCAGACTATCAGTCAATCTGTCTATGACCTTAATAGCTCCGCTATGGCATCACGCAGAGTGGTTCCCAGACCTTCTGCAGCTCCTGACGGAACTCCCGAGAGAACTTCCCCCACGACACGAGCTACTCAAGCAACCGCACTGCAACATCTTCCACAAAGCCGTAGCATCGCTTCGGCTTCACGCCTGGAGACTATCCAGCGTCTCCTCGTTGAGAGAGGCTTTTCGCAACAAGTTGCGGACAGGATGTCTCGACACCTGCAAAAATCATCCGCATGGGTCTACCAGGCAAATTGGAGAGTCTTCTGTGGTTGGTGTCGTGGGAGGGGTATCTCTCTCCTCGATGCCACTACCCCAGCAATAGCGGAGTTTCTCGTGTATTTACGGGAGGAAATGCGCCTTTCAGTCTCGGCAGTGAAAGGCTATCGCTCAGCCTTAAGCTTAGCCTTCAGGCTGAAAGGAATAGACATTTCTTCCTCGCTGGAACTTTCTTAACTCATACGAAGCTACGAACTTACCTGCCCTTAGTCGGAAGTGAGACCTCCTCCATGGAACGTGGTTCGCGTCCTCAGGGCTCTTAAGAGACCTCCGTTCGAACCATTATGCCAGGCCTCTGATCGACACCTGACTTGGAAGACGGCGTTCCTGCTCGCTTTGGCTTCAGCTAAGCGAGTCAGTGAACTTCATGTTCTCTCATACGACGTCGCCCATTCAAGGGGATGGGGGGAGGTAACGTTCGGGTTCGTCCCTGAGTTTGTAGCTAATACTCAGAACCCTGGAGTGCCGGACCCACAGTTCGACTCCTTCAGGGTCTCGAGTCTCCGTTCTGTAACAAATGACCCAGACCATCTGTTACTATGCCCAGTGAGAAGTCTGAGGCGTTATCTGAAGAGAACGGCTGCAGTCCGTCCTCGTGTGCAAGCCCTGTTTGTGAGCACGGGAAGGACGAAGAGGAGGGTCACCAAGAACACTATCTCTGCCTGGATCCGAAGGGTTATCCACCACGCCTTGAATCCAGACCCTCCTCCGTCACGTCGTCCCAGAGCACACGATGTCAGAGGCATCGCTACGTCTCTGGCTTTTAAGAGAAACTTCTCGGTTACGCAGGTGCTACAAGCTGGGGTCTGGAAGCATCAAACGACCTTCACAGCCCACTACCTGCAGGATGTGACCCACAGGAGCCTCGATACATTCTCGATCGGCCCTGTGGTGGCTGCACAACAGCTGGTCTAACCTCAGGCTCCTTAATGGACAGGTAGCAGAAGATTGAGTGCATTGTTACCCGGTTTTAGTCTGCATGAATGAAAGAGTATGTCTGGCCCTTAATTCTTTCTTCATCCTCCCCTCTCTTGAGGAAAGCAGCATCCTGGGTTCTCTGCATAGCTGACCTTGAACCTCTTCAGGTAAACCATGCTTCCTTGTGTTCCTAGTATCAAGTTAATACGGTCGTGTCCCCCATACCCTGACGAGGTGGTATTGGGAACGTCCTAGCCTAGAATTCCATCTAAAGGACTTCAGGTCAACTTCCTAGGACGAGTCACACTTCAACCCTCCACACAAGCTTATGTAGGCCGCACGTTCCTTGCAGAGCAAGGAACTTGCGAGGTGCAGGGACTCCTTTTCCCGAAGTGCTGCTCACTCGGATTCTGAGTCCCCGGGTAAAAGCCAAAGCCAGTAAGGCCAGGACTTTCCTCCCTACCTAAGGGGTAAGCCACCCCATGTAAATAGCGTGGTTTGTATTTCGGTTACGGAACAAATGACAAATTCGGAGATAATTTGTATTTTTCCTAACCATACAAACCTTAGCTATTTACACATATTTGCCCGCCAGCCCTGTCCTCCAAGGCAAGTCTTACCTCTAAGTGAAGTGAAGCAGTTCACCGGTGTGTGAGGGGGGGAGGGGTAGCTAGCTACCACTCCCCTACCCCCTTGCTAACTAGCGCAGGGGTAGTTAACCCTCGTTATAATTCTAATGGCTCGTCATTTCAGCTACTGTACGCCAAAAGTAAAACCCCATGTAAATAGCTAAGGTTTGTATGGTTAGGAAAAATACAAATTATCTCCGAATTTGTCATGTTTCAAGTTTATTCCTAGAAATTTTTCCTGCCCTTTGAGTAATGTATTTTTAATGAAAAGATGATAAATAGAGATGTTTTTGACAGCAAAGGATATGGAAAACATGCCAAGATGTTTCATTACAATTCTCATTCTTTCCATATTTTTGTAGCAGTAATATGGAAGGGGGGCTGAAAATAATATAAACTGAAGATATCATTATCCTACAACAGTTACATTGTTTGGTAGTACTGTATGAGTGTACTGTACTTCCTGCTAACCTAAAGGGGAACAGAACTCTTTTATTAGCTTAATGTTATGACTTCTGTCCTTCAATGACTTCATCAGTCAGTCATCTTGAACCCATTGTAGATCTGATTTCTTGATTACTATTTCATAAAGGTTTTACAATTTTTTGTAAGGCCTCACATACTACATTGGTGACCAATATAACATTAAAGAATAATACCCCTGTATAAATTAACTCACACTTTACTTTCGAGGAGAGTTGTGGCTGGCGTACAGGAGATGAGAGAAGAGAACTTCAGGTAAAGCATTGGGAGTTCTCTTTCTTGAATATCATTTACCATCACTAACTGCATCACTTCATTTATGCTTTAAGGACGCTTGGTCATCTTTTTTTACACTCTCACGTTCAGTTTTGACAAGAAACCTACCTACGACTTTGTTGTTTCTTTACAATTTCATGTTCGTGAAACATCATTTTGAGAATAAGATTCCAGTCTGAGGTAAGCCTTAATAGTTTATAAGAGATAGTAGGTAGTTTGGCTAGGGCATCAGCCACCTGTCGAGATACTACCGCTGTAGGATTATTGGGTCCTCTGACTGGCCAGACAGTACTGCAATGGATCTCTCTCTCTCTGGTTATGGCTTATTTTGCCTTTGCTTACACATACTAGGTAGTAGGTTGGGCTGGGCACTAGCCGCCCATTGAGATACTACCGCTAGAGAGTTATGGGGGATCTTTGACTGGCCAGACAGTTCAACATAGGATCCTTCTCTCTGGTTACGGTTCTTTCTCTTTGCCTACACAGACACCGAATAGTCTGGCCTATTCTTTACAGATTCTCCTCTGTCCTCATACACCTGACAACACTGAGATTGCCAAATAATTCTTCTTCACCCAAGGGATTAGCTACTGCACTGTAATTGTTCAGTGGCTACTTTCCTCTTGGTAAGGGTAAAAGACTCTTTAGCTATGGTAAGCAGCTCTTCTAGGAGAAAGACACTCCAAAATCAAACCATTGTTCTCTATTCTTGGGTAGTGCCTTAGCCTCTGTACCATGGTCTTACACTGCCTTGGGTTAGAGTTCTCTTGCTTGAGGGTACACTCTGGCACACTTTTCTATCTAGTTTCTCTTCCTCTTGTTTTGTTGAAGTTTTTATAGTTTAAATAGGAAATATTTATTTTAATATTGTTACTATTCTTAGATTATTTTATTTTTCCTTTTTTCTTTTCCTCACTGGGCTATTTTCCCTGTTGGGGCCCCTGGGCTTATAGCATCCTGCTTTTCCAACTGGGGTTGTAGCTTAGCATTTAATAATAATAATAATACACCGAATAGTCTGGCATATTCTTTCCACATTCTCCTTTGTCTTCATACACCTGACAACACTGAGATTACCAAACAATTCTTCTTTGCTCAAGGGGTTAACTACTGCATTGTAATTGTTCAGTGGCTACTTTTCTCTTGGTAAGGGTAGAAGAGACTCTTTAACCTTGGAAAGTAGCTCTTTTAGGAGAAGGACACTCCAAAATCAAACCATTGTTTTCTAGTTTTGGGTAGTGCCATAGCCTCTGTACCATGGTCTTCTGCTGTCTTGAAATATAGTTCTCCTGTTTGAGGGTGGGCTCAGGAATGCTGTTCTGTCTTGTTTTTTGAAGTTTTGATATTTCATATATGAAAGATCTAATTTAATGTTTTTGTTCTTAATATTTCATTTTGATGTTTATTCTCTTATTCTTCCATAAGCTGATCGTCATCATAAAGCCTACTGGCCCAATCGTTTGACTTGAGTGTGCCTGGAGTCTTCAAACTTCGGCTTCCAGACATCTCTACAAGAGCATTGACTGAAGAAGCCTGGGGAGCTGTTACTATATTTTCGTTGAGCATCAGTGCCTGGACTGTGCTGAAGGCGCTTCACTGTCTCATGTATATACGAGAGTAACTGGGAGAGCGCAATATGAGCCTAAGCTCGCAAGTTGACCGGTGAAGGAGGTTACGTGTAAATAGATGGGAGAGCACCAATATGTGACTTCTCTATGTTGGCACCCCACCTGCTAAGTCCAAAATTTTTAAAAGAAAGTGCTAGTGTAGGTGCTCTCATCGGAGAGCACTCTAGCAGGCAGGTGAAAGGGTGCCCAATCAATCATGAGTGGGTGAAAAGATTGATTGCAAGCTGAGCAGATAAGGTTGTAGCTTGCGATCACACACATGTGTAATGGTGCTCTCTTAAGAGCCTACAAACACAGTAGTAGCAATGTCTAGTATCACTCTAATGGGAGAGTGAACTGGTGAGCAGGAGCTACCGTAACAGCGAGTAGCAATCGATCGCTAAAAGATCTGTGATCGTGACTTGATGTTGTTCCAAAATCTTGCCGTCTCTTTTTTCATCCTCGGTGAAGGATTGAGCACCACTGTCTCTCCAATAAGGAGAGAAAACTGTCTCTCCCACAAGAAGAGAAATGGTAGGAGTGACTTATGAAACGCCTATTAATCAGTCTTCCAGAACTAATAGTCCAATAGGGGAAAAGGAGGGGCAACGACTCCATTCTCTTCTGACCGGCAGTGAGTATACAGTAGACTGATTGACTACATATCTAAGGATAAGGAAAGTATGAGGATCATGTCAGGCGAATGTGTCTTTTGGTCCCCAGCAGAGAGCAATTCCGAGCTTCTAGTGATTTCTTGTTTTTCAATATTAAACTTAGCCGGTGATTATATAAGCTGCAACTCTGTTGCTCGACAGAAAACTCTACGTTAAAAATCCGCCAGCGATCGCAATGCAGGTAGGGGGTGTACTTCAACAGCGCCATCTGTCGTGCAGGTACTCAGTACTCAATGTAAACACAGAACTCAATTTTCTCTCTGTCGGGCTACCGGCAAGACCTACTAATTCGCTGTTACTAACTGGATTTGTTTTCACAACTATTTGGTGAAGTACACTATTCTAGTTTTGAGCTTTCGCTATGCAGGTGTTTTATCTTCATCTCAAAACTTGAACTCGTTTTGGATAGATTTAATTATGGTGACAAAGAGAGTATGGACTCTCTTTCACTTTTAAATGGCCGACCCTTCCCTTAGACGGAAGTGTGTTTAGGTTTTTAGTAATTTTGCTTAACACGTTATAGATCTATATATTTTATATCTCTCCGCCTTTATTAGGCCTCTTCGATTAACTTTCCATTTATTATAAACATATAAAAATAAATTTTTATGTTTTGTTTATATGCGACCTTTCCTGATAGTAGGCGGTCCTAACTTGGAACCGAAGTTAATCAACGTTGAGCCCGTTATATCGTATTTAGCCTTTAAAGAATTTAAAACTTTTTAAATTTAATGTTTTATGAAAGAATTTCTTTGATAGTCTTCGTACTGTTTTCAAAGATGAACTAACGTTTAGTTTTTTAGACTACGCAGTTGTTGACGTTCAGGACGTTCAACATGCGCTCTATCGTTACGATAGAGAGAGAGTGTATCACGGTTTCACTTTGCAGTAAGAGTAAATCGATTCTGACGTTTTGTTCATTCTTTCTTAGCTTAAATGTTTTAAATTCTAAATTAAAGGAACTTTTTATTTGGAAAACCTTTCAGTTTTTTCCTTTAGTCAAATAACATGTTTTTTTGACGATATATAATTGGGCTCTTCTCTTTGGTGCGAAATCAAGAGAGAAAGAGAGAGAGAGATAGAGACGGAGGGAGAGAGAGGAGAGAAAACGTTCCGTTCAAGCGGGTAACGTTGTTCTCGTGTTACTCTCGTCCCTAGTCTCTGTACGGGGAGGAAGGTAAAACGTTTCTAGGGTTTTATTCTTGTCCCCAGGCTATGTGCGGTGAGAGATTGTAAACGTAGTTTATTTGAACTAGAGTTTAGTCTCTTTCCCAGCCACTGAATTTTTTATCTTTATATATGTTTTCTGTTTTTTGCTAGTATTAATGAGCTGCATTATACGACTGATTTCGCAATTACTACCTTTTAATGAAGGGTAGAATTGCGTGTTTCAGGTAGAAATCAGTAAAAGTTTCGATTTCAGTGAAATAAGTGCAAAACAGAAAATCGATAAAGTGATATGCGCAAAGTGTTACAGTGTTGCGTCCGAGGGTTCGTCTGTTCGTGCCTGTCCTTCACCTAGTCCGGGACCTCTTGCAAGCTCCCAAGCCCAGGGGAGAAGTAATGTCGAACGACTTATGGGTTCGAGAGGCCTTGATCAACGAACAGACGTTTTTCCCTCCGTGGTTTCGGGCGTATCTACCCAAGATCGCCCCACCCACACAAAGACGAGAGAGCCCATTTATTTCTCGTCTGCGGAAGAGGTTTCTCGTAAGAAACCATGGACCAAGGTCTCGCGGCTTATTAAGCGCAAGTCGGTCCCTTCCGCGCAAGTCCAACGGCCCAGTTGTAGCCACTGGGTCAGTTCGGACTCGCTGCAGTCTTCCGACGACTGCTCACCTCCTAAGAGAGGCAAAGCGGTACCGCATCAGGCAGTCACACCGTCTGTTGCCGCACCTGCTCTTGTAGACCCTTAGTGGTCTTTGCTGCAGACCATGCAGTCTCAGTTAACGTCATTGATGCAGGACTTTCGTGCGGAGAAGGTTGACACCAACCTCTAGCCTACAACCAACCACGGTTGTGCGTCCTGTGGACGCTGAGGCGACCTTCTGTCGCACTCCAGCTGAGAGAGTCCCGCCACCCATGCGTTCCAGTGTACCCTGCCAGCCGCATGTTGACGTTCAGCGACGCACGGAACCTTCCGTTGACGTTCGCGAGGTACAACAACAGTCTAAGTTGTTTTGTTTTGACGCGGTGCGTCAACCTCCGCATTCTAGAGTTGTTTTGACTGCTCAGTCTAGACAGTCAAAGCAGTCTCGAGTAGACACTGTACGTCCTCACGCACCTGTTGTGGTTGACAGTTCAGTTGTTGACAGTTCACAGACTGTCAAGCAGTTACATGACGTTGCCTTCTGGTCTGCTACTAATGCTCCAGTGAGAGACTCACTGAGGTAACCTAGCTTTTATCGGACAAGGTTCCTGTAGATGAGGAAGTTGCTGTTCTCCCTCCTACTGATATTCCTTTGAGGACTCTGTCAGATGGAGAGGAGCCTTAAGCTGCTTAGCCTCCTATGGACTTTAATTAAATCATGATGATTTTTTTTTAAGGATCTTCGTCCGGATCTGGTAACTGCTGCTCCTCGTTCGCCTAAACGTCAGAACTTACACTAGGCCTAGCTACTTCGAAGCCGTTGTTTTTAAGCTAGTGCTCTCTCGCTCTCCTAGAGAGCGTTACGTTGGCTAGGCGACTGGTTTTTGCACCAGGAGGGCAGGAGGAGTTTTTAGGGATACAGCCTTTGATTTCCCTTCTTTTAAACTGGCTTATAGAGCGAGAGTCTGATATGACACGAGAGAAGTTCTCGGCTTGGGAGTTCATGCCTCTGCCCAGATAGACTTCTCAATTCTGGTAGACTCGCCCTGGCGCCTAGCCAGGAGACGCTCCAAGTTGTTTACAGGTCAACTTCTCAGCTTTTGTCAAGCCTTTGAAGTTTTGCTGTACTATTATGTCACACATAACAAGGCTTTCAGGGATGGTAAACGGTTCCGCCTCAGTCGCTAACCCCGTCTGTTGCCACACCTGCTCCCGTAGACCCTAAATGGGCTTTGCTGCAAGCCATGCAGTCCAAGCTTGCGTCCTTGATAGAGGACTTAAATGCGGAGAAGAACCTTCTGGCCAACAACCTTCCAACCGGTCGGTTGTGCGCCCTGTTGACGCTGAGGTAACCTACTCGCGTCTGCCAGTTGAGGTGGTTCCTCCTTCTGGCCAACAACCTTCCAACCGGTCGGTTGTGCGCCCTGTTGACGCTGAGGTAACCTACTCACGTCTGCCAGTTGAGGTGGTTCCTCCTTCTGGCCAACAACCTTCCAACCGGTCGGTTGTGCGCCCTGTTGACGCTGAGGTAACCTACTCGCGTCTGCCAGTTGAGGTGGTTCCTCCACCGATGCGACCCAGTGTGGGTTGCCAGTCGCACGTTGACGTTAAGCGACGCTCGGAGGTGGTTGTTGACGTTCAGGACGTTCAACAACCAGCAGAGGTGACTTGTTGTGACGCAGTGCGTCAACCTCAGCAACCCGGTAGGGTGTTGACTGCACAACCCAGACGGTCTAGACAGTTTCGGGTTGACGCTGTACTTCCTCGCGCACCCATGGTTGTTGACAGTTCACAGACTGTCCAGCAGTTCCATGATATTGCGTCCGGCTCCGTCACGCATCCACCAGTGCGACCGGATTCAGCGAGTCAGACGTTGCCCACTCCGTTGCCGTTTCCTCATCAGTTTCGGATGAGGAACCCTCTGATGAGGACGTTGCTGAACAAGACGATCAGCCCCCAGCCCTGCTATCCATCCAGAAGATGCTGAAGAAGGAACGCTGCTCAGTCAGGCTGTGGATGAGTCTGGTAGGGACACTGTCATCCGTGGATCAATTTGTGTCACTAGGAAGACTACACCTCCGTCCTCTTCTATACCATCTAGCTTTTCACTGGAAAAAGGACAAGACGCTAGAAGCGGTCTCGATCCCAGTTTCCGGAAAGATAAAGTCTTGTCTGACTTGGTGAAAGGACTATATCAACCTTAGAGAGGGTCTTCCCCTGACTGTTCAGACTCCCAACCACGTTCTCTTCTCGGACGCATCGGACGTAGGCTGGGGTGCGACATTAGACGGTCGGGAATGCTCGGGATCATGGAACTCGAGTCAAAGGACAATGCATTTCAACTGCAAGGAGCTACTGGCAGTACGTCTGACCTGGAAAAGCTTCAGGTCTCTCCTTCAAGGCATAGTGGTGGAGGTGAACTCGGACAACACCACGGCTTTGGCGTACATCTCCAAGCAAGGAGGGACCTACTCTCTGACGTTGTACGAGATCGCAAGGGACCTCCTCACCTGGTCAATCGCAAGGGACCTCCTCACCTGGTCAAAAGGTCTAGACATATCACTAGTAACGAGGTTCATCCAAGGCAACTTGAATGTCATGACAGATTGTCTCAGTCGGAAGGGACAAATAATTCCAACAGAATGGACCCTCCACAAGGATGTATGCAAGAGACTTTGGGCCACCTGGGGCCAGCCAACCATAGATCTCTTCGCAACCTCGATGACCAAGAGGCTCCCAATATTTTGCTCACCAATCCCGGACCCAGCAGCAGTTCATATAGATGCCTTTCTACTAGATTGGTCACATCTAGATCTATATGCATTCCCTCCGTTCAAGATTGTCAACAAGGTACTGCAGAAGTTCGCCTCTCACGAAGGGACAAGGTTGACGCTAGTTGCTTCCCTCTGGCCCGCGAGAGAATGGTTCACCGAGGTACTTCGATGGCTAGTAGACGTTCCCAGAACACTTCCCCTAAGGGTGGACCTTCTACGTCAGCCACGCGTAAAGAAGGTACACCAAGGCCTCCACGCTCTTCGTCTGACTGCCTTCAGACTATCGAAAGACTCTCGAGAGCTAGAGGCTTTTCGAAGGAGGCAGCCAGAGCGATTGCTAGAGCAAGGAGAACATCCACCCTTAGAGTCTACCAATCGAAGTGGGAAATCTTCCGAAACTGGTGCAAGTCAGTATCCGTATCCTCGACCAGTACCTCTGTAACTCTAATAGCTGACTTCCTCTTATATCTGAGGAAAGAACGATCTCTTTCAGCTCCCACTATCAAGGGTTACAGAAGCATGTTGGCATCAGTCTTCCGTCACAGAGGCTTAGATCTTTCCAACAATAAAGATCTACAGGACCTCCTTAAGTCTTTTGAGACCACGAAGGAGCGTCGTTTGGTTACACCTGGTTGGAATTTAGACGTGGTACTAAGATTCCTTATGTCAGACAGGTTCGAACCGCTACAATCAGCCTCCCTGAAAGATCTCACCTTAAAGACTCTTTTCCTGGTATGCTTAGCCACAGCTAAAAGAGTCATTGAGATTCATGCCTTCAGCAAGAACATCGGATTTTCATCCGAAACGGCTACATGTTCTACAACTTGGTTTTCTAGCCAAAAACGAGCTGCCTTCTCGGCCTTGGCCAATATCGTTCGATATTCCAAACTTATCGTATGGTTGGAAATGAACTAGAAAGAGTTATGTCCTGTAAGAGCTCTTAAGTTCTATTTAAAACGAACTAAACCTTTACGAGGCCCGTCTGAAGCTTTATGGTGTTCAGTTAAGAAACCATCTTTGCCTATGTCAAAGAATGCTTTATCCTATTTTATCAGACTGTTAATACGAGAAGCTCATTCCCATCTGAATGAGGAAGACCAAGCTTTGCTGAAGGTAAGGACACACGAAGTTAGAGCTGTCGCAACTTCCGTGGCCTTTAAACAAAATAGATCTCTGCAAAGTATAATCGACGCAACCTATTGGAAAAGCAAGTCAGTGTTCGCGTCTTTTTATCTTAAGAATGTCCAGTCTCTTTACGAGAACTGCTACACTCTGGGACCATTCGTAGCAACGAGTGCAGTAGTGGGTGAGGGCTCAACCACTACAATTCCCTAATTCCATAACCTTTTTAATCTTTCTCTTGAAATGTTTTATTATTGTTTTTGGGTTGTCCGGAAGGCTAAGAAGCCTTTCGCATCCTACTTGATTTGGCGGGTGGTCAAAGTCATTTCTTGAGAAGCGCCTAGATTAGAGGTTTTGATGAGGTCCTGTTGTATGGGTTGCAACCCTTGATACTTCAGATCCTAGGGGTCGCTCAGCATCCTAAGAGGATCGCGAGGCTCCGTAAGGAAGACGTACTTAAAAAGGCAGAGTAATTGTTCAAGTCGACTTCCTTACCAGGTACTTATTTATTTTATGTTTGTTATTTTGAATAACTGCTAAAATGAAATAAAAAATCCTTAGCTCATAATAATGTAAACAATTATTGCTGGTCTCTACCCACCCCCCTGGGTGTGAATCAGCTTATATAATCACCGGCTAAGTTTAATATATAAAAATGTTATTTTTATAATAAAATAAATTTTTGAATATACTTACCCGGTGATTATATATTAAAGGACCCTCCCTTCCTCCCCAATAGAGACCCAGTGGACCGAGGAGAAAATTGAGTTCTGTGTTTACATTGAGTACTGAGTACCTGCACGACAGATGGCGCTGTTGAAGTACACCCCCTACCTGCATTGCGATCGCTGGCGGATTTTTAACGTAGAGTTTTCTGTCGAGCAACAGAGTTGCAGCTTATATAATCACCGGGTAAGTATATTCAAAAATTTATTTTATTATAAAAATAACATTTTTCACTTCTTGTTCCTCCCTGTACTGTGTCCGATTCTGTTGCCTGTTATTATCATTATTATATTACTAGCTAAGCTACAACCCTAGTTGGAAAAGCAGGATGCTATAAGCCCAAGGGCTCCAACAAAGAAAAAAAATATTCCAGTGCGGAAAGTAAATAAGGAAACTACAGGTAATGAACAATCAAAAAATATTTCAAGAACAGTAACAACATTAAAATAATCATTCATATATAAAGTATAAAAACTTAAAAAAAAACAAGAGGACGAGAAATAAGGTAGAATCATGTGCCTGAATGTACCCTCAAGCAAGAGAACTCTACTCCAAGACAGTGGAAGACCATGGTACAGAGACTATGGCACTACCTAAGACTAGAGAACAATTGTTTGATTCAGGAGTGTACAGTACTTCTCCTAGAAGAGCTGCTTACCTAGCTAAAGCGTCTCTTCTACCCTTACCAAGAGGAAAGTAGCCACTGAACAATTACAGTGCATTAGTTAACTCCTTGGGCAAAAAAGAATTGTTTGGTAATCTGTGTTGTCAAGTGTATGAGGATAAAGGAGAATGTGGGAAGAATAGGACATACTATTCCATGTACGTGTTGGCAAAGGAAAAATGAGCCATAACCAGAGAGAGCGGTATCCAATGAAGTACTGTCTAGCGAGTCAAAGGACTCAATAACTCTCTAGTACTAGTATCTCAATGGGTGGCTGGTCCCCTGTCCAATGAGGAGGAGCCACCGGGGATGAAAAACTCTAATCTTGGACCTATGGAGGAATTAAGGGATGTGGAGAATGAGGGGGAGCCATGAGACTCGCCAACTGTTATCATCAAGGAGAGCATTTTTGCAACCTTTTAGTTCTCTAATGATGGAAATTTACTCCATCCAAAAGAAGGCCAAAACTCTTTTGCCATCATGTTGTTAATCTTTGACATTCGTACAGAATTTCCCTCTGTTTTAAAAGCATCAAGTAAGGTTATTCATGCTTTTTAGTTGCAGCCTGGTATGCTACTTCATCAGCTCTACTCTGTGAAGGCAAAGTGCTTCACAAGAGGCTGCCTGATATCACTAATTTGCAATAATTGCAGGTGACCGTTTAATCACACGTTCAGGAGGTAAGGATATCTCTCCCCTTAGGATGAATGACCCAGCTGGTGTCGGGAAGGGTAGAGATACAAATACGTCACGCGCGCCTCTCCCCTTGAAGTAGATTGAACAAGAGGGGCTGTTCCCAGTACCCCTTCTAGTATCGGGTGTAGATCCCGAGTTAGATCTCGCTGGGAAGTTCGTGAATCCCTTCTGTGCGAGAAGATCTGTTCTTCGGCACTAATTGAAGATCCTTTTGAAAGGGGTAGCTGAAAACCTATCCTCTGAGGCGTCAGGAAACTTGGGAACCAAATGAAATTTATTCCATTCTAAAGGAGACTGAAGACATTCCCTTCCGAGAACTCTTTAAAGTCGAGGGGAGACACCGAGTGAAGTCGACCCAAATTCAATTGGGGACAACTGATAACTGTTGTCGGAAGGAATCACTCTAGGTTATTTCAAACTGCGATGGGTTCGAGGACAAGAGTCACCCGGAAGAGTAAACAGGCGCCGGTTCGGCGCCAAGCCTTTGGTAGTCAGAAATGGTTTACTGGATAGAGCTGTCATGATTATGAGGACAGGCTGCAGAGCATGTGCATTGAGGGGCATACACTCTAGCTCTTGCAGGCATAAGGTTTCTTCTCAAAGAGGATTCCACATTACGCTCCATTCTGGATGCATGCACCATAGGGGTGAATCTTGGATCCTGTGGGGAGTGTTTAGGCGCTGCATGGCAAGGTGCTTCTAGGAAACACGCTTATTTTGTGAGGAGCACGCATGGTAACTTGTCTGTTCCCAAACCCCTGACAGACTGAACGCACGCTGGCTGTTAAGCGCGTTACTACAACAGACTCAGGAAAGGAAGGAAGGGTCATCTAGTGGAGACAGGGGAGTTAATCAACGGGGAGCCAATGCACTCAGGTGAGGAGTATATGCGGTAACCGACCAGTTCTGAATTCCTGACAGGCTGAAGAGTGCTTTACTGCATGCCAGAGTAGTGCATGCTGGTGTTAAGCGCTCTACCACAACAGGCTCTGGAAAGGAAGGGTTGTCTAGTGGAGACAGGCGAGTTAATCCATACGCACATGGTCATGCCAGCGCATGTGTTGAGAGACATGCTGCTTAAGACAAGCAAAATTCTGAGAAGCACGGTTCTCAATTACGGGAAGCGCTCACATCCCAGAGGGAAGCTGCGCTAACACTAAGCATGTACTGTATCTTCCTATGTGGGGGAGAGCGGAGAGCGTACTAGGGAAAGCACAAGTGAATCCATGGGATCTTGTGTAGGTCTATCACTTGTTGATCGCTTGAATGTGAGCATGCCCAATGCTTGCTAATATTAAGTGTATCAGGACTGAGTTAAGCACAGACAAGGTCTGACGCGCAGGGTTTTTTATGTCGTCTTCTTTTGAATTCGTAAGGGAGGGGTGGACAATTAGGAAGACTCTCCCAAGGGCGTTGTCATAAAGTGCTGAAGATTATTCCCCTTCTAAGTTAATTCCATATGTTAAAGATGAAACTTTTAAAGTACTGTACAGTGAAGTCTACTTAACTGTAGACAGGCAAACATTTATGAAAATGCTGGGCTGAAGGAAAATAAAAGTATATAGCCAGTGGAAGAACATCAGTTATCAATGAAGACTGACTTCAAAGTGAGTGCTTAGTGAGCATGCAGGGGGCTAGGGCTTCCCACGTCTTTATAAAATTATAATGTTGTGACCTTCAGCTTCTCTGATATTCTATCCCTATGTAAAGGACGAAGGTTGGTATTTGTTCTGGAACAATCTGTTATGATCATGTTTGTTTGTTCAACAAGTTCACCCCACCATTGGTGCGATACAAGTTCTTGTACGGGCAGCCCATTTAAAGATCATGTTGCTGTTGATTCTTAAATTACAGCATCTGTTCTGCTTTTTCTAGTGCTTTGATAACCTCTTTATTTTTCAGAATTGTGGATGTTTTAGTAAAAAATTTTAGTTTTTGCCAGTCACCGCACTTTCTTTTTCTTACCGCAATTTTTAATCACGTTGGTAGAAATTGTCAAGATATCGTTAACTTTAAAATGAAGCACAAAATGTCGTTATGACGAACAATAGTGATCACAACTCGATAAAGAACATGTGTCCAAACTTCTGCTAGTGTTGCTGGGAGAATGAATAAATTAGGCTCTAAGCTACATAAACAAACTAGCAAAAAAACCTTGTGGACACTGCATGGGTGGATTCTGAGTTTGTGTGCTAATCTCAGTGCTTTTCCACAAAATATGCAAATATGGCTGAAAATTTTTTCTCCAGACCGATACAATGTACTATAGAGCAAAAGGAAATTTCATGACACACCGAAATGAACATATTCCGAGTTACCCATAAACCGAGATATTACAGTTCTGTATCTGAACTCAACCCAGGGGAAGGTGTTCAGTACTATGTACAGGAGCTCATGCTCCTACCAATAGCTCTAGGTCTCGTATGAGACAAAGGCATACTGCTTCAACTGCCCCAGGGTGTTCCCAAGATGATTCATTACCATGGTCCATTGAGTCTGATTTGCAGTACTGAAAACTGGGATCTGATGTAAAGCTTAGGCATAGGGGACACATCCTTCTCAGGACTGGAATCTCCTACCATAGAAGCCACTTTCAGGATCAGTCAGGCAATGGTTTACTTGACCTTTATGCAGGCGTAGACTGGCAAGCTGGAAGTTTATGTCTTGGAGAATTACTGTATTTTCAACATAGAAAGTTTATAATATACCAATTCCCTTTGAAACCTACAGTATATGACTGTATATAAATGGCTAAAAGAACAAACAGAGATCAAATAAATGCTTTTGATCAACTATGAATGAAATGATAATGTTAAACAATGTTCATGATTTATCAAGAATACCATACTCTACTTATGTACAATACATTATACTTTAGAAATATTAACATACTACAGTTGTTTTGTTTGAAATTATGATCAGTTTTTGGAAAGTACAGCATGCAATACAGATTTAGTCAAGTTTTCCAGTGTCTCCATATAAAATTACAAATAAACAGTGCTGATTTCAGTGTGCATATGTCTATATATATACAAAAATTTTAATCCGTGTGTAAAGGAATTTATGTAATGGCTAAACAATAAATTTTTAATAATTTCTTATAAAAATTCATGGTAATTGCTCAAAATAGTAATATAAAGTATTGTTTATTTACATCGAGTACTCCAGGTACAGTGCAGAATACAGCAACAGACCTAACATGAGCAATTGCTCTACAGCTTTCACTCTCATTGCCCAAGGGTGAGTGGCACTGGGATTCTTGATGATGAGAAAGGTTCATGATTAAGCTGGTTGAAAGTGATGTGAATGAGGTGGATGAAGATGCTTAGGGTTAAAGGCAGGAGGGTATATTGGGTCTTTTCTTCTTCTTTGGGGACTTTACTTGGGGTATACTGCACTGTATGTTGCTGAACTGTTATACTGTACCACTGGATCTTCAAAATCCCTGGTTCTCATTTCCTTGATGTAAGCTGAAAACACCTACAGCTCAGCCGGATTAGCTGCGGCAAAGCTCGTCTTTGGACATCTCTGAAGGTGTAACAGTACCATCATCTTTTCTTCCTGTGTGATAACTGCTTACATCTCAGAAATGATCCTCCCATCAGACAGGCAATAATATCAAGGTTCTCTTGAGTCAGTTTTCAGAAAATCTAGTAATATTTTCATCCACAACAGCACCTTTACCTGTTCTGAACTTGAAATAATTCTTTATGAAGTCCTCAATATCCACCAGCTCCTCCCACTGAACCTAGATACACTTCCTCCAGTCAAACTAAAGTTTCACTTATGAACTATGATAAACATATTCGTCTCATCCTAATACATCGTCGTCACCATTTTTACATTTGGTTTCCCTTAATTACATCATAGAGGTAGTAGCTTTTCCAGGCACCAAGCTGTACAGTACTTTCCTTTGATGGCATCTTACTCTTAAGGTGTCAATGGCTTTGCAAATATATTATCCAGGATTATCCTCCTATAATTCCAATTGTAAATATAATAACCTGGTACTTGTCCTGGTTAAATGAGAATCCGTGGTATTGGTAATAATGGTATTATTTTTCATCACGAATGGACAGAACTCCAACCTTAAGGATTAATTGGGGGATACATTTCAACAACAGCAAGAGCACCCCTGAGGTCTCTACAAGACCTCCTTGTCTCACTGAGCAGATAATTATTCACGCATGGCTTGAATAAGTTGAATTACGAATCTATGGCATTTTGGTGACTAAACCATACCCCGCTTATTGTGAGGGAAAATCCCTTTGCATTGCCAACAACCAGCCAGGTTGTTGGAAATCCATGGTGATCTATGCAGTATTGTCATAGAGGAGGACTGAAATGCTGGTCATAATTATTTTGTGGCCTTGTACTAAAGAATGTTATCATTCAAATTTAGCTGTTGGGAAGAGTTTTCCATAACAAACCTGTCATCAGCACCACTTTGAACCTTTTAGTTATGAGCACCTAACATTCCCCTTTTTTAAATCTCCTTCTGTTGATACTTTTCATGGTAAATGATATCAATGTCACTAGTAATTTTCTTATGCTATGAGGTTGTGATGCAGTCTCTGAAAGACCTTCCAATAAGATTACCTTTGTTTAAAAGTGTACTTGAGCATAGTTTCCTTTCTTTAGTAGGTAGTAGGTTGGCCAGTCACTCGTTGAGATACTACCGCTAGAGAGTTATGGGGTCCTTTGACTGGTCAGACAGTAATACATTGGATCCTTCTCTCTGGTTACGGTTAATTTTTCCCTTTGCCTACACATACACCGAATAGTCTACCCTATTCTTTACATATTCTCCTCTGTCCTCGTGCACCTGACAACACTGAGATTAACAAACAATTCTACTTCTCTCAAGAGATTAACTACTGCAATGTCATTTTTCAGTGGCCACTTTCCTCTTGGCAAGGGTAGAAGAGACTAGCTATGGTAAGCAGCTCTTCTAGGAGAAGGACACTACAAAATCAAACCATTGTTCTCTAGTCTTGGATAGTGCCATAGCCTCTGTACCATGGTCTTCCACTGTCTTGGGTTAGAGTTCTCTTGCTTGAGGGTACACTCGGGCACACTTCTTCTATCTTATTTCTCTTCCTCTTTTTTTATTAAGTTTTTTTGTAGTTTATATAGGAAATATTTATTGTAATGTTGTTGCTGTTCTTAAAATATTTTATTTTCCATGTTTACTTTCCTCACTGGTTTATTTTCCTGCTAATTAAAGGTGTAAATAGAGGATTTTTTACCCTTAAACATATGTGAATCTTCACCAAAGTGACATTAAAAAAGTAAGCAGGCCTGCCTGCCTTAGATGAGTTCACTTATAAAAGCTAGTTACCCAACTCCCCACTAGACCATGAAAACCCCATAGGGGTAGTGATGTCAGTGCACCTAATGCAGTGCACTGTATGCATTAGTTACAGGTTTTTGCAGCATTCCTCCAGCTACCTCCTTCTTTCTTGCTTTCCAACTACTTCTAACTGCTGGGGTTCCCCCTGTAGAAATTGGGTACTGAATGGCCTTACAAGCCTCAGCACTGGGCTATATTGCCTAAATTTCATCAAATAAAATCACAATATTAAATTAATCAAAAGGAAGAAGACTTTACTTAAAAGGTTTCTTAATTGTTATGGTTCACGAAGTTCAACAGTTAGGGATAATTTCCTTCTTTAAATGAAAAGCACCAAAGAGATCTTTAGTAAACAAGTTCTGTAAAAAGGAGTTACTTAGTATCCACCTGGATTGTTTAAACTTGAATAAATTTTATACCTTAGATAAGTAGCTTTAAGTGGACCTTTAAAAAACAAGTTTACAATAAATGGTTTGTGATTTCCAGCTTTGCTCTGAAATTTTTGCGTCTAACCAAAAGAAAGTTAATTATCAAATCTGATAAACATTCTGTATAAGGATACATTTTATATCATTAATGAATAGTTTCCTAAGGCACTGTATAATAAAATTGTCATATGACAAGGGATGCATTAGTATGTAGTAGTATGCATTGTTAATATGCAGTTTAACAGGAATGGATCCATTTTCTATACTCCCAAGGCTCTGTCCAAAGGATTTATTCCTAAAATTAAAAGGTTAAGATTAGGGCCAAGTAAATTTAAGGAACTTAGACCAAAGGAAACATAAAAAGTAAAGGGTACAAAGCAATATATCTCGAGATAATTATGCAAGGAACTTCAAGTAATATAGCACCTTATTTTTTTTCTTTTTAAAGATTGTCCGGCTCTTCTGACCAGACATGGATTCTATGCACCTTTGCGACCTGTATTATCTCAAAATCAAAATACAGAGAGCTATACCAATCATTTAGAACATTTCCCTTTTTTAAATCTCTATACATATTATTCATTACTGCATAAAGCTTATGATGCTAAATAGCTTCTGATGAATCAATCATGTCACTGTAAGGCGTCTTTGTTGATTTAGCACAAGTGTATCACCTATAACTGTTTTGTGTAAAATTTTAGGATCCGATGATGCACTTGGTGCGTCATTCCTTCATGTAGCTTTATAGAAAATTTATTAATCTTAGTAATGCAATTTTCAATTGCTTTCTATCTATATTCCTTTGTCAGTTTTGTTACAGGACATCAAAATAAGTAGGTTGACACATGATGTCATTGCTCCCTGGAAAAAAAGTTTGCAATTCACGAGCTTGACAGCAATTTTGTCATCTTCAAATAGCAATATTGTAAAGTACAGTATAACACTGGTTAGCCATTCACAAGTTTCAGTAAAAGGCTTGTTTAGAACATCTGAAAGACTATCTGTACCCTCTGTGCAGCTAGGCTAGCCCTCTTTTACCTGGTGTTGCTAAGCAATTCATAAATCATGATAACCATTCGATTTTCCTTTACTACAAGAAACTTGTAGTAGTCTCAGTGCAGTGTAATAAATATTGACATTGATAGTAGCCACACATTAGTGATTCCATTATCATTCAAATCACTTTCCTCATGAGAACATTCTTATGATAATGATACGGATTAACATATGCCGCAGATCATTTCCATCATAAAGAGTGATTAGCTGAGATTTGAAGAGAATCATAATCATTCTTTCTCTTGAGTTGTCTTAAGTCACGGGTTGAGGATTTCATTTATTTTTTTATTACCTTGTAAGGGTTTTGCATTTGCATGAAAAAGATAAATGGTTAAGTATACTGTACATAAACTTTTTAAAGAATTTTTTGGTAAAGTTTTTATTTATATGTTAATTACTGTATTATCTCATTGAAACAATGCTGTGGTGTACTATTACTCCAGTATTTTAAACATCCGTATTGCCTCAAACAAACTAATAAACAAATTATACTTTTAGGAGTTCTCTTTTACCTGTTGTCTAATACATTTTACCCCTAATCCTAGAGTTATACAATAATGAACAGCTACTGACGCATAAAGTTTATAAATGTGAAGCGCAAGAAAACAGACATTCACCAATGCAAAAAGCCACACATTTGAAAAAGAAAATGGCTGAGGGTACTAAAAATAGTTGCCACTTCATCTCTTAGCAACAACAGACTTGACTGACTAATGTTCAGGAATACAATAATTTGTAAAACTTTATCTATCAAGCCATTTTCAATCATCTTTAATGAAAATTAATTAACTGTAGAGGTAATTTGCACACTAAAGCTGATTCTTTACAATTAAAACTGGTAGACAAGAATGACCATGAATGGGAGGTAAATCAGTTGTTGTTTTCGGATGATACTGTACTGATTGCAAACACGGAAGAGAAACTTGGCCGATTAGTGACAGAATTTGGAAGGGTGTGTGAGAGAAGGAAGTCGAGAGTTTATGTGGGTAAGAGTAAGGTTATGAGATGTACGAGAAGAGAAGGTGGTGCAAGGTTGAATGTCATGTTGAATGGAGAGTTACTTGAGGAGGTGGATCAGTTTAAGTACTTGGGGTCTGTTGTTGCAGCAAATGGTGGAGTGGAAGCAGATGTACGTCAGAGAGTGAATGAAGGTTGCAGTGTTGGGGGCAATTAAGGGAGTAGTAAAAAATAGAGGCTTGGGCATGAATGTAAAGAGAGTTCTATATGAGAAAGTGATTGTACCAACTGTGATGTATGGATCGGAGTTGGGAATGAAAGTGACAGAGAGACAGAAATTGAATGTGTTTGAGATGAAGTGTCTAAGGAGTATGGCTGGTGTATCTCAAGTAGATAGGGTTAGGAACGAAGTGGCGAGGGTGAGAACGGGTGTATGAAATGAGTTAGCAGCTAGAGTGGATATGAATGTATTGAGGTGGTTTGGCCATGTTGAGAGGATGGAAAATGGCTGTCTGCTAGATGAATGCAATGAATGCAAGAGTTGATGGGAGAAGTACAAGAGGAAGGCCAAGGTTTGGGTGGATGGATGGAGTGAAGAAAGCTCTGGGTGATAGGAGGATAGATGTGAGAGAGGCAAGAGAGCGTGCTAGGAATAGGAATGAATGGCGAGCGATTGTGACGCAGTTCCGGTAAGCCCTGCTGCTTCCTCCGGTGCCTTAGATGATCGCGGAGGTAGCACCAGTAGGGGATTCAGCATTATGAAGCTTCATTTGTGGTGGATAACGGGGGAGGGTGGGCTGTGGCACCCTAGCAGTACCAGCTGAACTCGGTCGAGTCCCTTGTCAGGCTGGGAGGAACGTAGAGAGGAGAGGTCCCTTTTTTTTTTTTTCTTTGTCGGCTACCCCCCAAAATTGGGAGAAGTGCCTTGGTATATGTATGTATGTATAAAAAGAATCGAAAGCGATGAATGGAAAGTGAAGATCATGCATGCGTTGATATACAATGAATCACGTTACTTAATAATCTTGCTGTACTACATTTTTGCAGGTAGCACCAATGCAGTGGTCTATTCATGTGGTTGTCCTGTATTGTATTATATTTTCTATGATAACGAAGTTGGGACAAAAAGGTACAAAAAACGTGTCATGGCTCCACTAGGAGAAAAGATAGTAGTGTAGACGTTATATTTCTAGCTAAGTAGCTTAAATTACTTGTTTGGCCATTAGAATAATATTAGAAATTTATTTGCTGTGTGATTTGAGAGACTAAACTTGTTTTTTATTCAGTGAAGTTTACAGTTCTATTTCTATTTGTAATATAAGAGAAACTAAGTAATGGCCATCGTATCCTCAGCATATTGGTTATTGATCAGTAAATTTTATTTTTTAATTATTATTATTATTTTTTGCTAAGCTACAACCCTAGTTGTAAAAACAGGATGTTATAAGGCCAGGGGCCACAACAAGGAAAATAGCCCAGTGAGGAAAGGAAACAAGGAAAAATAAAATAATGTAGGTTTTAGAGCTGAACTTCTTTGGGATTGGTTTGAAATTATATCAACTCATAAAAACTTGAAATAGACTGAAAATGTCGGAAAAAAAAATTACCATCCATTTAAAATAGATGCCATTTGGGTGGAATCTCAGAGGATAGCTATTGAGGGTAAAGGTTTTTGTCTGTCATCGTCCATAAGCGAAAATGATCTCATATCCATGACAAGCGAAGTATTTCATCAGTAATGTTCTCCAATTTAGTTATAATTTTCAGTAAAGTATATTATTATCGATATACATGGTTAAAATGGCGATGTGGTTAATCATAATTTGTTATATATCATTAATCTTCTTAAACGTCAAGTTAAAGTACTTAAAGATCAATATCAAAAGTAATTCACAATTATTCCTCTTGACAAAAATGGTAGGAAAAACAATTATAGTGTAACATGTAATTTATGTTCTTGGCTAATACAACAAAATTTATGTCCTTATCTAATACAGCACATAATTTATTTTCTTAGCTAATACAGCATATAATTCATCATCTTGGCTAATACAGTATGTAACTTATGATTTTAGCTAATACAGCATATAATTTATGTTCTTATCTAATATAGCATATGCTTTATAATTCTTAGGTAATGCAGGAAGCAGTTTATCTTTTTATCCATATAATGTGTAAATAATTATAAGTGTTCAGTAGAGGTGTCTTTAGTTGGATGTGAAATTGATTGTGGTTAACAATTATGTAAAAGTATTATATCATTGTGTCAGAAATAACATGGAAGGTTGAATATCATGTACAAAATTACAATTTCTTTCACCTTCTATACGTTTTCATATGTATCCATTTTGTTTCACAGGCCAGATTGAAACTTGGCATCAACGGACCTTGTATACTTTAGCCTGTCCGTCATATTTTTGGAAACGGTAAGGTACAGCTAGTGTATTTTCGGAGGATGGCCTTTCTTCTGTCAAACTCTTCTTCCATGGTCTTCTTTATGCAAGGAAATGTTATTAAAAGCACGTGGGGACATACTGAAAGCACTCGGATCTCTCTCTCTCTCTCTCTCTCTCTCTCTCTCTCTCTCTCTCTCTCTCTCTCTCTCTCTCTCTCTAAGACAATCCAAGTTTCTTTTTAGCATCACTGGCATGTGCATCGGGGTGGTCTACCTCTACCATGAAAATGCATGAGGGTTCAAATTCAGATGAAGCTCAATACTGTATGTTGAGTAATAAATTTTAAAATCATATTAATTATGATCGTATATTATCGACATACGATACGATACAAAATGTTAAGCTTCAAAAGAAAACTGGTTTTCAATAGAGAATCCAATGATAGAAAATGAGAAAAGACAGAAATCATGTTGCCAGCTTTGACTAAAATAAGTGAAAAGTTCAAGTTCCCTGACATTTCTTTTGAATAACTGAAGGTTCCTTAAACTACTTACGAAGAAATGGAGCCCTGTCATTGGGAAACCTAAATCACCTTGTATTCCTATTGTTAGGCGACCCTTTTATCACTTAAAGGAATCCAGATCTTGAAGCGATGAAAAAAAAAATACTAAAGATCTTTTGCACGAATAAGGTTGGCAAAACTGTTGAGATAGCGCCCAACGCTTCATACAACATGATCATGCTAGTAACAAGATACAATGCACAAATATTCATTGCAACGATTACCTGGAAGAAGCCAGTCATCGACGTGTAGGTTTCTGGGGGATTTGGTAATCCCTAAAAAGAGAAAACTATATTTCTAATATCCCGGTTTCATTTGCATGTAGCATGACATTGGGTATTTAATCTCTATCCTACATTTAAAGTAAATGAATGACGTGCTTCATGTGATAATATCAACACTGCAGAACTACATGCAAATTTGCTTTTTGCAGAACCACAATGACTTATTTTCGATATTTTATTTAGGTAAATTCTAAAATCCTAAAATATAAAAACAACCATAAAAATGATGGGTGACTGACCATGCATATTTCATATAAGAATTCCTGATTTTTTTAAGGATAGGGTTAGGAGCAAGTACAGGAAAACCCACCAATTGCAACAAGTAGTAAAAAGTTATAAAACGGTTGGACATGGAGATGTGTTAGACAGCAATTGGAAAATCTGCTATCGATTATCGTTGCAATTGCTTATATATTGTATTTGAACGTATTTTAAGTTATTTTCTTTACTATTGTAAATAAAAGGTAATAATTAAAATTACGACTTTCTTGCCAAATGTCCCCCAATTCATATCTCTCTCTCTCTCTCTCTCTCTCTCTCTCTCTCTCTCTCTCTCTCTCTCTCTCATAAACATGTTACCAGTCGCACTTTTAGTTATTTAAAAATTAATAATGTTATGGTATTAATGACAATAATTGGCAGCCATCTTTGGAAACTGCAGCAAAAAGAGTAAACAGTGACATTCACCGAAACTATTCCACTTAAAAGTCTCACAAATTAATTCGTAATGAAATAAAAAATGCAAATTTTCTTGTGATTTTAACAGCATATCCTTAAAGAGAGACGCAGTCTCAGGTGTTATATCATATTTGTCGTGAACGAAGTGAGTGACCCTATATGGAGTGCCATTTTTTTTTTCTTTCTTTTCGATATATCTCACCCAACCCGTGGCTCAGTCATTCCCTAACCATAGATTTCGGAGAGGTGGGGCGGGGTCAATAACTCCGATACCAATTAATATATTCAACTGAAATTTTAAGCAATGTTTTGAATATATATAAGCTTTGTTTCTGCAAATTTTTGTGCTTATACCTGCTATAAGCCTGCCCTGGATGTCATTTATGTTCGTAAATGACTTTTAGCTAAAAAAAAAATCAGTGAGGATGAGCAGATATTAAAATCATTTTCACAAGGTTTGATGGGTGTTGTGTGAACTACATTCACATTAATTTCCGTATTGATACTTGCCATAGAAAAGTCACAGTAGCAATTTTTCGATATCCACCATAGGCCGATTTTCGGCTGCGCGGCGCCGGATTACCTCACAAATCTAAATGAAATTTTCAGGGATTTATGAGATGGATATTTATATTGTCCATACCAATTTTCATGTTGATATCTGCCATAGAAAAGCCACAGCAAACGTTTATTTCGATAGGTAGGTAGTAGTTTGGCCAGGGCACCAGCCACCCATTGAGATACTACCACTGGAGAGTTAGGGCATCTTATGACTGGCCAGACAGTACTACATTAGATCCTTCTCTCTGGTTACGGTTCATTTTCCCTTTGCTTACACATACACAGAATATTCGGGCCTATTCTTTATATATTCTCCTGTCCTCAACACCTGACAACTCTGAGATTACCAAACAATTCTTTTTCACCCAAGGGGTTACTGCACTGTAATTGTTCAGTGGCCACTTTCCTCTTGCTAAGGGTAGAAGAGACTCTTTAGCTATGGTAAGCAGCTCTTCTAGGAGAAGGACACTCTAAAATCAAACCATTGTTCTCTAGTCTTGGGTAGTGCCATGGTCTTCCACTGTCTTGGGTTAGAGTTCTCTTGCTTAAGGGTACACTCGGGCATACTATTCTATCTAATTTCTCTTCCTCTTGTTTTGTTAAAGTTTATATAGTTTATAAAGGAGATATTTATTTTAATGATGTTACTCTTAAAATATTTTATTTTTCACTTTTTCCTTTCCTCACTTGGCTATTTTCCCTGTTGGAGCCCCTTGGCTTATAGCATCCTGCTTTTCCAAGTAGGGTTGTAGCTTAACAAGTAATAATAATAATAATAATATGGGTTGAATGGTTATTTTTGGCGGTGAAGTAAATTGTTCCTAGAATAATTCACATATCCAAGTGAAAATTTCAAGGATTGATGGGAAACAGTTTGTTCCTACCAAATTCCATGGTGATGTACACAGCTATCATGTAGCCTTCTTAAATGTGATGTTAAGTGTAGCAACATTACAGTGAACTGCGTGATATCAAGTGAGCGACATCAACGAGGGACAATGCCGATCTCATAAATAATATCGTTCACCTAGTAAGTAATATAAACTTTGCGCTTCTTTAAAGAGATATGCAATCCCAAAACTTAATTCGATGACTCTTCTCTCCCGCCGTTATCCCTACATAAAGGGGCCGGTTGCCTGATGCACCCTCGCCAATGTCTTCTTTCAAAGACACCCTCTTCTCTCCATATCATCCTTCACCTTATCTCCCCATCTAATTCTCGGCCTACCTCTCGATCTCTCCCTCCTAACAGGATCCTCTTCACTTCCTCCCTTCCATCCGTCCTTAAAACATGCCCACACCATCTCAATCGGACACTGTTATCACTTGTGTAACCCTACTACCCCTGCCATTCATCTTATTTCGTAATTTTCCTATCTTTCAAGCAACGACATTCCCATAATTCTCCTCAACATACTCATCTCTATTCTCTCTAGCTTTGCTTTCACTTTTCGTTTTACAGTCCACGTTTCCAATCCATATATTAACACTTGACTTTTAGCTTGATTGGCAGTTTCTTATCATATACTACTATGGTGATGAAATTCCTGTCGGAATTACTGTAAAAATGCAACGAGATTTAGAATTTCTGAAATTGCAATGATCATGATTGACATAGAATACGGATAATCAATTATTATTAGAAGATTGTTTCCATTAACCTTGTGTATAAGAACAAGAGCATTTTGATTGTTTAAAATGAGACTGGTATTCGTGTGTCGAAAGTTTTACCTCCTTACAACCATTGTAGGCATACACTATATCAAGGTTTTTAAAGGTTTTCATTCCATTTCACATTTGTCAAACGATCTTGGACACATGACTGAATGTTGTTCAAAATCCCATCCCGTCACTGCTCTCCTAATCAGTAAAAGCAAAACAAATAAATATACCGATTTCAGGGAGAATTATTATTATTATTATTATTATTGATTAACCCAAAACCATAGTTGGAAAAGCAAAAAACTACAGGGACAAGTGCTCCACCAGGAAAAATAGCCCAGTGACGAAACTAAGTAAATGACTACAAGAGAAGTAATGAACAGCTAAAATAAAATATTTTAAGGCCAGTAACAACATTAAAATAGATCTTTCACTTATAAACAGTAAAAAAAAAAATAAGAAAACAAGAGGAAGAGAAATAAGATAGAGTACTATGCCGGAATGTGCCTTCAAGACAGCGGAAGACCATGGAACAGACGCTATGAATACCCAATACTAGAGAATAATGGTTTGATTTTGGAGTGTCCTAGAAGAGCTGCCTACCATAATTAAAGAATATCTTCCACTCTTACCAAGAAAAAGTGGCTAGTGAACTTCTAAAGTGCAGTGGTTAACCTAGTGAGCAAAGAAGAATTGTTTGGTAACGTCAGTGTTGTCAGGTGTATGAGGACAGGAGAATGTGGAAAGAATAAGCCAGCCTATTCGGTGTAGGTGTGGTCACACAAACAATGAGCCATAACCTGAGGAAAAAGGGACAGTCTGGTCAGTCAAAGGATCTATAACTTTCTGACAGTAGTATCTCAACGGATGGCTGGCGGCCTGGCTAACCTACTACCTATCATAAGCCATATCATGAAATGGAATCTATAAGCTTACTTGTGACTACACAAACACTTGAACGTAAGTACAATGCAGCCATCAGACTTTATCAAAACATTGGCAAAGGTCCTCAAATGCTATTGTTGCCTGCGATGCAGCAGGAAACATAGAGATAAACAATTCTAGCTGAAAATACTTCATGAAGCCCACAATTACAAACAGCATCAGCATTATTAAAGGATTCTGGCTAGCTGAGATAATTGCAAATCAAATTGACCAGAAATTATGCTCGTAATGAGGAAAGATTTGTGACCCGTTTATGCTGTTGTAATATACTGTAAGCCATACAAATGGAGAACATACAAAATAAACTAGATTACGCAAACTTTGCCTTATCCTATTTACTAAAGTATGTTTAAGTCAACTTTCATTAGAATCAAAATTAAACAGTTATAATATCGCACTCTCCTTTTACTGGAAAATCAAGTATTAACGTTTCCTTTTAAAAGAAAATGTATTTTTGCTATAAATTTTCAGTTAATTGATTTTTAGCTGGGTTAGATGATATACATATGTTCCTATTCTTTTTAAAGCATTGCATGACTGAAAGCAATCCAATGATTGTTCTTTTAGTCTAAATCTCATAAATTTAATCATAGGCCTGAGTAAACATGAAATAACAGTAATACGTGGGAGTGTTGAAAATTAGGAAGTAACATCTTTAGCCGTTGTTGATTCTTTTGTAAATCCAACACATATTTATTAATTCACTTTGCAAATAATCATGTTAAATACATATTCACGAGACTAATATTAACTTTAATTTACGAAAGCTTAAATTTGAATCTGAAACCCCTTGATTAACCGCAGTTCACCCTAATTTGTAAACAAATCTTTTAACCAGTTTCAGTAAAGCTTTAAAAAAAATAAATCCGTCCTAACCTCACAAGCAATAAGTCTTCATTAAAAAGTAGTATGTAATCATTTAGGGAGGAAGTGGGTGTGAGGTGCTTGACGAATTAATGTTTAAACTTTAAACACTAAGCTGTTAAATTACATGTTCTGTTCAGTTCATGCCATCAATTCAATTAAAGGTACTATTTTCAGAAGCTAAGCAAAATACTGTATTTAATAAATACGCATTTCTTAGAGATTGATTTTAGTAGCAAGACTCAATGGGGGAGAAATTCGAATGACTTTTGGACAATTTTTGAGAGGCATGATAGAGTTTTCAAAAGTACTTTTATAATTTTATTTTAAAGAACATATTGACAAAATGTTTTCTAATTTTCGCGTATTCTCTCTCTCTCTCTCTCTCTCTCTCTCTCTCTCTCTCTCTCTCTCTCTCTCTCTCTCTCTCTCTCTCTCTCTCAATAGAAATAGAACATAGTAAAACAAATAATGTTAACAAGTAAGTAATGCACAAACTACGAAACCTGACTTTATCAACCTAATAGCCCGAGAGATTATGTGAAAAGGACGTTGTTGCTAATTTACAATTGGGTTGACAAGAACCCAACACACATATCGCAACTACTTCCCCAGTACATTACCATTGAGCCTCTCTTGTTGGATAAAATATGGAAACTATATTTTTCCAGATCATAACATCTTGATCCACTTTCTGAAAAACCACGCCAAAAATTCGTGGCACCTTTTATACATAAGAGTAATTCATCTCTTATTTGATACACACATATACAGTAATTATATACATATATACATACATACACACACACACACACACACACATATATATATATATATATATATATATATATATATATATATATATATATATATATATATATATATATATATATGCGCTTGTCTCTTGTTTGAGCTAGCAAGAGTGAAGAACAGTAAGGATATTCGTATTTTAAAACACCTTCAACCGACGTGCATCTTGAACACATTTCAACATACATAATATACACCTCTGCTTCGAATCAATCAATACCTCTACGCATATCCAACGCTGATGTGTCCCCTATTACGTTCGTTTTCTCTATCGACCATCAGAAAAACCAACACGACTCCTCTCTAAGCAAACAGACTTCGTGCACGAGGTGGAATTAGGCCAATTCCTTCATCGGGCCAGGTTGAAACAAACTTCGTAAGGAGACCTTGAGTAAGCAATTGAAGCAGACGACAGGAAATGATTATTTAGAGTTCACCTAGATGAACCCAGTTCGTCTTCCGTGGCTCTTACGATCACTCAACATTCATATGGCAGCGATGGCACTCGGCGATTGTTACCCCACTCTTTTTTTTAACAACTGCATGATCTTGATTTCATAACGTTTAGATCTTAACACACAATGCATTAGCAAGCTTGACAATTCAATCAGCCAGCGTATACAGTATGTATACACACAAATAAGCGCATACTCGAATGGCTTGATATTAAGAACACATACACAGATATAATATATATATATATATATATATATATATATATATATATATATATATATATATATATCAGTCCCTACCACAATGCTGTTTTAACAATTGAATCATTAGTCAACAGATTGTGAAATTAAACAATTACAGCATTAGCCACTTTATACACCTACACAAGAGGCTCGCCATCAATGTGTCAGACCCAACCAACACGCATTTTGAGCAATTCATCTCGATCTTGCACCAGCCTTTGGTTCTGAATTATTCAATCGTTTCACTAACATATCATCTACTATATATATATATATATATATATATATATATATATATATATATATATATATATATATATATATATATATATAAATTACCACAAGATTCCTAAAATTATGCGTAAATACCGGAAAGATGTATAAATAAAAGATAGGTGCAAATGTGCATGCAAGCATATATCTTCCTTCTAAAAAAAAAAAACATTTATGAAAAGTATGTATCAACACCTATAGGCTATTAGTCTTCATAATATAAATAACTTTTCTAATCATAGCATCTTTTTTGCAATCTATGCATGAGGCATAATTACTAACGACACAAGTTGCATATTTTCGTTTGTCAAAGTGAACAAAAAAAATTCTATACAGTCCAAGTGAAGAAAGGTTCGGTGAAGGTGAAGAGACTTTAATAGTTGAATCGATAAGACTTGAACGGTTAAACAAGGGCATCTAAACTTCTGATAGGGCATGTCTGTGTACTTTGATGCGACCTCTGCTTCCTAAATTTCTTCATCAAATCATTCAGTTTTTACTTACTTGCTATTTCTTAGGGGTATGCGATGGTGATTATTATTATTATTATTATTATTATTATTATTACTATTATTATTATTAGCTAAACTACTGTTGGAGCCCGGGATAATAGCCCAGCGAGGAAAGGAAATAAGGAAATAAATGAACGATATGAGAAAAATTACCAATTAAAATAAAATATTTTCAAAACAGTAACAAAATTAAAAGATATATTTCATATAAACAATAAAAAGGCTTATGTCAGCCTATTCAACATAAACCATTTGCTGCAAGTTTGAACTGATTCAACCACTCGATTAGGAAGATCATTCCACAACTTGGTCATAATTGGAATAAAACTTCTAGAAACTGTGTAGTATTGAGCCTCCTGATGGAGAAGGCCTGACTATTAGAATTAAATGCATGCCTAGTATTACGAACATGATGGAACTGTCCGGGAAGATCTGAATGTAAAGGATGATCAGAATTATGTAAAATCTTATACAACATGCATAGCGAACTAATTGAACGACGTTGCTAGAGATTAATATCTAGATCAGGAATAAGAAATTTAATAGACAGTAAGTTCCTATACAACAAATTAAGATGAGAATCAGCAGTTGACGACCAGACAGGAAAACAATACTCGAAACAAGATAGAATGAAAGAATGAAAACACTTCTTCAGAATAAATTGATCACCGAAAATCTTGCAAGACTTTCCTAATAAGCTATTTTTTTTTGTGCTATTGAAGAAGACACAGACCTAATGTGTTTCTCAAAAGTAAATTTAAGCTTGAGAATCACACCTAAAGTTTCAAAAGAGTTAAAGAAACATTATCAATGCTGAGATCGGGATGTTGAGAAGCTACTATCCTTGAACTACTTACAATCATATTTTGAGTTTTGTTAGGATTTAACTTCGTGCCCCATAATTTGCACCATGCACTAATTTTATCTATATCTATATTAATGGATTCAGCAACCGCAGATCTACATTCTGGAAATGGAATTGATGTAAAGAATGTAGCATCATCTGACAAGCTTGTTTTCTAGGTTAAACCACGTGTCATGTGTATATAGTATGAAAAGTAAAGGACCAAGAACACTACCATGAGGGACACCAGATATCACATTCCTATACTTACTATGGCGCCCATCAACAACAACTCTTTGCGATCTATTACTTAAAAATTCAATAACGATGCTAAGAAACGATCCACCCAATCCTAACTGTTTGAGTTTGAAAACAATGGCCTCATGATCAACACGGTCAAAGGCAGCACTAAAATCAAGGCCAATCATACGAACTTCCTGACCACATTCAAGGGATTTCTGTACAGCATTGAAGATTGTAAGAAGGGCATCACATGCTCCAAGGTCTTCATGAAAACCAAATTGTAAACTAGGGAACAGATGATTACCTTCAGCAAACCTATTAAGACGTTTTGCCAAAAGATGTTGGAAAAACCATAGATAATATGATAGGCCTCCTGCTTCTCCGAATAAGCACGTCTACAATTATCATTGAGCCATGGTTTGTCCTTCACTCGGTACTTTAGTCTTAGCACAAGAGAAAGGATACACCTATCAATTGCGTTGACTAAATTCTCATTCAAAGGGACATGATCATCACTACTATATAATTATGCCCAATTCAACCCCAAAAGATCACTCAAATCCCATTCCAGTCTGCTTGAGATTTCCTATAAATCTTACACGAGTATGATACATCAGGGACAGGCTGCTTAGTCTTCACTACTAATGAAATTAAGGCATGCTCAGAAGTCCCAACTGGAGACCCAATCTTACTTGTTATAACGCCAGGGGAGTCGGTGTATACGAGGTCCAAGCAGTAACCAGACCTGCAAGTATCTTCACTTATGATTTGCTCACAGCCGGATTCAGAGGCAAAGTCTAAAGCTCTTAAGCCACAGGGATTAGTATAGAATTTAACCATTCCCTATGGTGAGTATGGTGAGCACTGGAATCACCAAAAAGACAAATGAGGCCTTTCTATCATCATCTTGTATCTTAGCCATAATGGTAAGAAGACAATCGAAGATAGAATCATCCATGTCTGGCTTCTGATAGATCGTACACAAATATAATTCTCATGCTTGCCACAAACTTTTATTACCTGAATCTCATGACATCAATATTCATAGCAGGACTTATGAGAAGCAGGGTACTCGGTCCTAATATACACCGCCATTCCCCTGGCCCTAGGAATGGAATCTCGTTTTAAAATTATTGTTGATATAATTCATAAAGTCTCCCCCATCCGTATTTTCCCATATATTCCCACAAGTGCACCTCACGTGAAGCAATGCAGATCTTGCTTACGTAAATGTCTTTGCAAAGTCTCTCTCTTCCTCCCATAGTTGCTGCATCACCATTTTACACTTCTGTCTTTACCTGTTCCAGATTTATTATTTCCGCTTGCTGTGCAACCTGACTTCTTAACTTTTACTTCATAGTACAGTACATGAGCAGAGTTTTCCCGCAGTTGCACTTCGGCCTTAGCGATGGGCCATATCACCAAGTGCATAAATCCCCTCATCCAATCCTTTATCCATTAAAGTTTCCATCATAAATGCTGATATCAAACTTTAGTCATCAAAATACCATTGAAGTATTTTGTCAAATCATTTAACGATGTAGAAAAATTACAAATCAACTGGATGATTACGAGAGACTGAATTAAAATCTTGGAGAGACAATGGTTGGATTTTTGAACGAAAAATTATCTTAAACTGTAGTACCTTTTATACTGGGGAAGGTACACAAAGGATGTAAATGCTAATGACCGTCATGAAATATGCAAAGAATTTTTTTTTGATATGACACTTAATGTTATTTTAATAACTGAAACCAACAAACAAAATTAACAAAAAGATATAGAAAGTATAGGATGGTCACCCTTTCCCAAACCTATATAGCAAAATGCAGTAAACTGGAATGTCAATATGTCCAAGTGAATCCTGAGTGGAACACATTCGATCTAACGAAACACGATGCTCTCGAATGTCGCGATAAATCAATATACAATGATCACTTGTTAAACAGGGGGGTTGAATAAAGAAAGGCACACGTATTTCACGCACATCTTAACCGTCACCTATTTGTTCTTCATAAATACAAAGAAATGGATATACAAAAAAAGTAAATGAAATAGTTTCTCATTTTCTAAGACAAAGCTCTCCTTAGAACAGCTCCAAATCAAGCGATTTCTCTATGAAAATACCAAGTAACCAGTTTCAATTAAGGCTAATATGCTCTTTCCCTTCTTAGACAGAGGGCGTGTTCTCGTTGAAAACATGAAGAGTTCCCAAGCTCCGAAGTTATCATTTAGGAAATGTCCAAACTGATCTTAACCAACGAGCATGTCCTTTGGACGGCCTTTTTTTATTATTCTCTTAAATCTCATATTCTATGGAAGGATAATTCAAGTGAACCATCGAGAAGCCGCTTCCAAAATTGAATCAAGAGATAATTCTCTCTCTCTCTCTCTCTCTCTCTCTCTCTCTCTCTCTCTCTCTCTCTCTCTCTCTCTCTCTCTCTCTCTCTCTTCCTTTTAGCTGTTCAACCTCTTCTAACTTTTACTCCACTGTGTAACTGTAAAGTTATCCCCCAGTTGCACTTGGGCACTGAATGGCCTCACAGGCACCAGTGCCAGGATATATAACCCAAGTTTATAAATACCACACAATCTTCCTTTTTCTCCATCTCCTTCCCCAATCCTCTGCCGTCAGTCCTTTCCATCACTATTTTCTCCTCTATCCCTTTTCCTCCTCAAAATTCGCCTCAGTCATTTCCCCTGGCTTGGCCACTTCCTTCCTCCCTCCCTCCACCCCCCTCCTCCCTCCTCCCTCTCCTATACCTTTCTACCTCCCACAAAGGACCCCCAACCCAACAAGATCTCCTAATCTGAACGTGGCATGGATCCAGGTTATATCTAAGTTAAGAGATAAAAACTAAGGTTTAATCTGACCATTTCTGACCTAACTCAACAGACTTTCGTGGAATATTGGAGTATCTTTTTGTAGTGAAGTTTTATTTTTTCTTTCATATATATATATATATATATATATATATATATATATATATATATATATATATAAAATGAAAGGAAGTTTTCCAATTCAACGAATTATGAACTACAGTAAAACATAAAATTAAATGTCATTGATAAAAGGCAAAATACTATAAGCGAAATATATCATAAAAACATGAAAAGGAAATTCATAAATAATTACAATCTTTCAGCTAAAACTGCTTACTGTAAATAGAAAAATATCATCGTGCTGGGGAAAAATATAAGTTAAACCAGGTGGCGAAAGAGAAAATCCTGAATAATGTGGAAAAGTTTCCGGTTAACAAGGCGCACAGAATTTGGAAACCAGTTTAATATTTGGGGATGATCAACGAAATTTCTCTACGTCATGCAACTTTAACAAACAAGAAAATGATCGAAGAAAAGAAATAACGAGCATTTAATGTGATAAAAGAGGCGAGAGAGATAATGCATTAACTGCAGAATATTATACCTTCGTGCCTGTTTTAAATTATTGTTATACTTTATTAATCTAAAACTGTGGAATGCATGAATTTAATCGGTACAATTGTTATTTTTTCCTTGTGATAACTTATAAGGTATAATTACTATTCTACTGGTTGGGTCTCTGTTTTCCCAAAAATACTTGGCAAAATGTTGCTTGTAATACAAATTTTCTGTTCCTCAATAAATCAGTACAGTGTAGCATCTTTAAAAGTACTTAGTGTTTGTTAAAGAACAATCTGCGTGTTTGTTTACAAGCAACCGACTTCCAACCAGTATGAGTTTACAAGCTATTATAAAACTACAATTAAATATTCTATATATACTGTTTACACACATATGTACATACACACACACACACACACACACACATATATATATATATATATATTATATGCGCACACAGATACACACACACACACACACATATATATATATATATATATATATATATATATATATATTTATTTATTTATATATATAATTATTATATATATATATATATATATATATATATATTATACATATATACTGTACATATATATATATATACATTGTATATATATATATATATATATATATATATATTTATAAATAATATATATATATATATATATATAAATACCTTAAATATGACTGACTCTTCTTTCTCTACCATTAAGGCCATTCAAAATGACAAAAAATCACTGTCAAGATTAAGTATGATAAAAAAATTTCGTATCTAGTTTAGACAAGAAGCACAAACTAATGAGATGAGTCCAATGCAGGAGGGCGCCTGTGAGCGTTCGCTGATAGGCTGGCAGGATAATGAGTTGCGTGGATGGAAAGCCCTTACAAGATCTTCCACTTTTCAAACATGACTAGATTTTTGTTTGGATGTTTCTTGTGTGGGGTATCTTACATGCAGAGTCGTCGTTTTTAAGCGCGTTTCTTCGTTCGATGGAGTGGCCTACATAGCATTCACATAATGCTTCTGTGCTAGATGTTGTCACATACAAACTGACTTTAAGTTTGTACTTTATTGATAATTAAGGAGTAACTTCATTCATGCCTGTTTTTTTTTTTTTTTTTTTTTTTGTGCGTGTGTGTGTGTGTGTCTTGCACCGAGTAAGGTAAATCTTAAATAACCTTATAACCGGTTATGTGTCCACAGAGGGTTAGTGCCACCAGTACACCTAACGCGGTGCACTGTAGGCATTACTGAAGGGTCTTGCACTATTCCTTTGGCCCCTATTGCACTTACTTTATATATCATTCAAATTTAATATGTTCTTTTTTCTTTCAATTTATGCTGTTCTATCTTCTTTTCTTTAAGCTTGCGATCCAAGCTCTTCTACCTTTCACCTCATAATGAAACTTTAATACTTTTACCCTAGATGCACTAGGGCATTGAATGACTTCATAGGTCCCAGCGTCTGGCTATATACCCGGTATCCATAAATTTATCCCAAGGTTTGCGAATTGCTTTACAGGACTGTATCAAGCATCTTCAAACTATTCTACTGTTTTTACGAGTCAGAATAACCAGCGACTGCATTAGATTTAAGAATTTTGATCACACGGCCCGTTGCTAGGGCCTGTGAGGCCGTTCAGCACCGAAGTGTAAGAGGGTGAAAATACTTGCGTTTTATGAAGTAAAATATAAGTAATATTTTTAAAAAGTTGGACAGTGAGTTGAAATACAAGTAATAAAAAGTGATTGCAGCTGAAAGCCATAGGAACGCCGCAAAGATCCTTTAGCAATGCTTACAGTATTGCAATACCTCCCAACGTATAGAACATCTAACTACCATAACTTAAAAACCATCGTTCCTCTACCACCATCAACATCACCCGCCTCTCCGAATGAGAGCAGCTCTTCCATCTGTTCCTCACAGACATTCAGTCTTTTTCCGCAGGTAATTTCCGCATGTTAACCCTCACCAAGCTGGTGAAGTCTTCAGCATTTTAAATAACAGTTCTCTATTGAGTTTCTTTCCACCCTCAGCCTCTTAAATATAAATATTGTTAGTCCCTTTTCTGTTCACAAGATCTTATTCGTATCAGAATTTTCTACTAGTTCTCTCCATGAAGCTTTTCCAAATCATGTATCCCTCGTCTATAAAATTTCCTTCAATAATGGTGAGACTGTTTTGTATTTTATATCTTTGTAATTTGTAATTTCTCTTTAAAATTACTTTTACAGTTTATAAGTGCGTGTTGGACTCAATGTCTTTATTTAATAAAGTTATCTCGATGTTATGCTTTTAAGTAAATCATCATTCCAAGATAACATTCCATTCTTTATTCCATCTTTCTACAGTTGCACATGTATCTCACATGCAATTTCTATTGTTCTCTTTAAATGGATTCATCACCAAATCGACAGAGAATCTTAGAAGTATTCCTACCTCCATTCAAAGTAAATCCCCTGTAATCTCTGACATATTTTTCTTCACCTTTTCTCTTTTATTTTTCCAAAGAGGGGAATCGTTAAGAAAAATTCTGGAATAAAAGTCAAAACAACAGATGATTTTACGTTCTCTCTCTCTCTCTCTCTCTCTCTCTCTCTCTCTCTCTCTCTCTCTCTCTCTCTCTCTCTCTCTCTGTCATGGACTTATGTTCTTGATTACTTCAAGTCTTTGTGAGGGGGAGAGGGCAACGAGGTGTTATGTTCCGGGTTTCAGCAAGTGTTTATGGAGTAAGGTTGAAGCCCCACATCATGCACAATAGGTGTTGAATAGGCTACACGCCAACAGTGGTAAAAACATACACACATTCATATATATATATATATATATATATATATATATATATATATATATATATATATATATAATATATATATATATATATATATATGTATATATATAATATATATATATATATATATATAAATATATATATATATATATATATATATATATATATATATATATAAACCAATATACATAGACATGAAGGGACTCCTTATGGGACTAAACATATAAATGCATCTTAACAGGTCGAACAATATTATTCAATATTATTACTATTATTATAAACATTTCTATCATCATCATAATAAGAATGTATTCTGACGGAAATGACAGTCCATAAAGTTTCTTATATTCAATGCAGAGAGAAATGGTTGATATGGGAGGGCACTAGGTTTTAAATGGATCTCCCAATTTCTTGGTGTCTTTCTTCAACCCTGCTCCACACCTCTCTCTCTCTCTCTCTCTCTCTCTCTCTCTCTCTCTCTCTCTCTCTCTCTCTCTA
>NC_090725.1:239811982-239884482 GCF_036898095.1 Palaemon carinicauda | reverse complement strand
GTCTATAATGACTGAATCATCAGCAAACATCAGTTCCCACAATTCTTCGTTGTTCCTCAATTCTGATGATAAAGTGTCTTTAATGACGAGGAATAAGAATGGACTCAGAGTAGATCCCTGATGGAGGTCAACCTCCTCAAGGAATGCCTCAGTCTCCCCATATTTTGACTGCACGGTGGTTCTTGGCCACCTCATAAATTATCCTCACTAATCTTACCAACTTCAGTACTCCTCTCTCTCTCTCTCTCTCTCTCTCTCTCTCTCTCTCTCTCTCTCTCTCTCTCTCTCTCTCTCTCTTTGATACCAAAAGATTAACCTTCTTGGTCCCGTCATACACCAGTTCAAGATCCATAAAACGTAAATTTTCCTGTTTCCTTCTAGATATTCTTGGAATTGTCTTACTATAAAAGCAGCATCCACCGTGCTCTTTCTTTTCATAAACACTCAGGCACAATGTTCTATTTGTTTCCTCATTTCCTTTCCTTCCTTATAATAATAATAATAATAATAATGATAATAATAATAATAATAATAACAACAACAGCAACATAGAATTTAGGATAATTCTACTTAATGAAGTAAGAGATAAGTGCAACAAAACAACAGTACTTACTAGCCGTTTCTCACGTATATCTATCAACTCCCTCGACATTCATTCTACTATTCTTTCTAGAACCATATATACAGGATCCTAAAAATTTATTCCTCTCTAGTTCCCACCGTTTAAAATGCATCCTTTTTATTTATACATTCTAATCATTCAACTATCTTCCAAGTCCCTTGGCATTTTCTCTACATCCCAAATCTTTTCCAATAGTGCCTGCCTAGATTTACCAATACCTTAATAATTTCAAAGGTTAGCTCTCATTTTTCTGCAGCATTATTTAGTTTTCTTTTCTTTATAGAATTCTCGACTTCACTCTGATGTTTGGGCTGGCCAGGGCACCAGCCACCCGTTGAGATACTACCGCTAGAGAGTTATGGGGTCCTTTGACTGGCCAGACAGTACTACATTGGATCCTTCTCTCTGGTTACGGTTCTTTCCCTTTGCCTACACAGACACCGAATAGTCTGGCCTATTCTTTACAGATTCTCCTCTGTCCTCATACACCCGACAACACCGAGATTACCAAACAATTCTTCGCTCAAGCGGTTAACTACTGCACTGTAATTGTGCAATGGCTTTACTTTCCTGTTGGTAAGGGTAGAAGACTCTTTAACTTTGGTAAGCAGGTCTTATAGGAGAAGGACACTCCAAAATCAAACCATTGTTCTCTAGTCTTGGGTAGTGCCATAGCCTCTGTACCATGGTCTTCCACTGTCTTGGGTTAGAGTTCTCTTGCTTGAGGGTACACTCGGGCACACTATTCTATCTTATTTCTCTTCCTCTTATTTTTTTTAAAGTATTTATAGTTTATATAGGAAATATTTATTTTAATGTTGTTACTGTTTTTGAAATATTTTATTTTTCCTTGTTTCCTTTTATCACTGGGATATTTTCCCTGTTGGGGCCCCTGGGCTTATAGCATCCTGCTTTTCCAACTTGGGTTGTAGCTTAGCATTTAATAATAATAATAATAATAATAATAATAATAATAATAATAATAATATTATTGGTCCACCTACTGCAAGAAAATTTTTCAGTTATTCTTACTTATGCTCAGTGTTTAATAGTAGTGAGCAATAGTCTTTTCATCTTCTCTTGCCATCCTCTTCCTCAATTACGATATTCCACTTTTCACCTTTAATCATTCCTATCTCTCCTACATCCTGCCTGTCTTTTCATATCGCTTCTGCAATTCTGTACATTACCATTTCTCCCTTCGGTGTTCCAATATCTCTTACCACTTTTTCCTGGCTTCTCCCTTTACAATCGCTAACATTCTCTTTATTTCCCTCTTTATCTGCCTATATTCCTCACTAGTTTAGTAGTTGTACCTCAGCGCTACTGGTACTGATAATTCTTTATTATGATGGCACAAATATCACACAATTTTTTAAGAGGCTAAATAATATATGATTGCTACTTCTACTGCTACTTTCAATAATAACATCGATAATGAAACTAATAATAGTAAAATTCATTGTGATATGAATGAAGATAACATATACGATGATAGTCAATGAAACAACAGAAATTTCTGTGTGCAGAGATGACTTTTTCAAAAATAACCTTAATTTTCTATTCATTTCTTTTAATTAGCAAAGGTTTCAGAATACGATACTGTTTATATAACTTTATTATAAACATTATCATTAATTTTGTTATCACTATTCTAAATATTATTATCATTGTGGTTTTAAATAACATATTGTTACATTATTTTACCATAATTTTATAAATCAACTATAATAAAAAGCCCCCTAATCACTACAGTCAATGAACACCTCTAAATATATATAAATGTTCACTGAGTAAAGGGAAAACAGATCATACACTGTACATTAACTGCACTTAGCTAATCCGTGATCATTGTAATGAGTTGTGCATTTAATTTCCTTTTGAATACACTAGAGAGAACATCCTTCTTAAAATAAAATAAGAAAGAAGCAGAAACACAAGAGATAACAAATACAAACGCTCCGATAAGATAGGAAGATATGGAAAATATTCATGTTATGTTATTACAGTCCTTCTCTCAAGCTCTTTACCTTTTATATACATTGATGGAAGTCCACTTAAAGTAACTTGTTCCTCTCTATGATGTTAATAGCACTATAATATCCTTCTATTTCTTTATTTCCCTGCAATTATTTCTTGTCTAACAGCGATAATCTAAAGTTTTTTTTTTTCAAATCAGAAAAAAATGAATATATTTATTACCCTGACCACAGAAACATTCGGAACTCCTTGTTCCTGTTTTGACAGGAGAAATTTTATGAATATATGATATTATATATATATATATATATATATATATATATATATATATATATATGCATAAACAGTACAATACAATATGTATCCTAAAGATTAATAATTGGATGCTGTAAATTTTACAATATGCTATACACACACGCATATATATATATATATATATATATATATATATATATATATATATATATATATATATATATATATATAATCGTCAGCCATTACTATTCAAATGCAGAACAAAGGCCTCCGACATATCCTTCCAGTTACGTCTGTTTATGGTCTTTCAATGCCAGTCCACAGCCTCAAACTTTCTTAGTTCGTCAATCCATCGTCTTCTCTTCATTCCCCTGGTTCTTTTGCCATTTCTAGTGACCCACTCTGTAATTCTTAATGGCCATCTATTATCTGTCCTTCTACTTATGTCTTGCCTACTCCATTTCTTTTTCTTTCATGTTATTAGAATATCATCTGCTTACGTTTGTTTTCGTATCCATGTTGCTCTTTTTCTGTCTCTTAGTGTTATTCCCATCATTATTCTATTCTTAGTCCTTAGAGTTGTAACTAGCTTACGTTCTAAGGCTTTAGTAAGGTTCCAAGTTTCTGATGCACAAGTTAAAACGGGTAGGACAATTTCATTGAATACTCTTCTTCTCAAAGAAGTGGCATTTTATTTTTCATATTCCAATTTTGTTTGCCTAAAGTTCTCCATACCATGCTTATCCTTCTTTTAATTTCGGTCTCGTGTCCTGGGAAACGCTTAATGTTTGTCTTAAGTAAGTATATTCATGAGCAATCTCTAGAGACTCGGCCATAACTTATTTATTTTCTCTCTGCACTTTCATTGAACATTATCTTAGTTTTGACTCATTAATTTTCAGTCATACATTTCTGTTTTCGCTATTGAAATCTTCAATCATCTTTAGGAATTCCTCCCAAGATTCACTAAACTCAACTATATTATCTGCAAATCTAAAGTTGTTAAGGTACTCCCCATTAATAATAATGCCTACATTTTCCCAATATAAATCTTTAAAACGTCTTCTAGTCATGATGTGAATAATTTTGGAGAAATGGGGCCTTCCTGTCTTACTCCTTTCTCAATCGGAATTTTCTCTTTATATATATATATATATATATATATATATATATATATATATATATATATATATATATATATATATATATGTATATATATATATATATATATATATATATATATATATATATATATATATATATATATATATATATATACATATATATATATATATATATATATATATATATATATATATATTTATATATATATATATATATATATATATATATATATATGGATATATATTTCCACGCATTACATATTACAACCACATAAAAAATTCATCACACACGTCGCTTTAAAGTATCATTAAAACTCTTTTAAACGTAATTAGTAAGACAGGAATGATATCATTTACTGGGGTATGTGACATCGTGGCACCTCTACAACACTTGAAAACTACCATTCTAAAAGTAGCTGATTCGCAAGACTCCTTAAAGAATGGGCAACAAAGTGGTCGTGGAAGCTTCCTGAAGAATAACTGCCAGTAAATGACAAAACAGCATATTACCTGGATGATGATAAATTGCAATTCATCGTTGTGGAAAAAGTTATGAACGGTTAGAGTAAACATCGCTTATTACTAGTGCTACTATTACTAAGCACAATATTCATAAAAATAATCATTGAGCTTCGACCACAAGAAAAAATGACACCTAAATTTCAAAGAAAACAAATATTTGAATACAGATGCCCCCAAGAAATCGTTGTTTCTTGCTTAGTGAATGACGTTACCAGTTTCCATTGAAAGCTTTCTGTCCTTGGTTTTCCCCTCAGTAAGTCTTACCCTTTGTAGTTCTTTCGACTTTCAAGCTCCCTTTCAGAATTCTCTCTCTCTCTCTCTCTCTCTCTCTCTCTCTCTCTCTCTCTCTCTCTCTCTCTCTCTCCCCAATAGTCTACTATTATCACCTTTCTTATTAGAAATGACTGCATAAAAATAATAATTATGAATGTTGTTACTACTGATAACAATGACAATAAAGATGATAACGTACAGTAATAAGTTTACCATCAAACCTCGTCATAATCAGACAAATTACAAACATTAATCTTGATCATTGATCTTTCGGTTAGGAAAGCAATCAACTGCATGGCATTGTCGAATAGGACTTTTTCTTTTATATTAAGAAATAATACCAATCAGCTCCTATTGTAGCCTCTTACAAATAGCGTAACTGGTATCGACAGTGAGATTGTGATTGTGGCCATGATCTTTTAGCGAGCTAATTATTCATTATACGAATACATAAAAACAATCTCAGATCAATAACATTAACCTTCAACCTTTTATAAAGCACAGAATTCGCTGAAAATTCCTATACATTACATTGGGTGATATGTTTTCATAAGCAACAAATATATCATCTTCGATATCAAGAAAAATTTAATTAAGCGTTTGAAAGGAGACACGTAATTCATAGTTCAATTAAAACACGATCCCATCTGTAGATACTTTGGTAACATATGAAGACATACTCAAGACAGACACAGATGTGAACCCTACCTGTTTGTTGAGAAAATAAGAATAGGAGGTAAATTTGGAACAAAGGTAAAGAGTTGCTGAAAAGAGCATTAGTTTGAAGAGATGAAGAAAAGGGGAGTCGGTGGAGGAAATATAGAGATTGATTGATTGATTTAAAGTTTTCAGGCATCCTGACATCTGAGGTCATTGACGCCGGGAAATATAGAGAACATAAGTGTAAGTGAAACACAAAATTAGGACTATATACATTGAAGAGAAAAATTATGTTGACCGACTCTCTCAGGGTTGTGGTGGCCTGTTGGTAACGTCCTTGCCTGGGGTTCGAGTCCCACTGAAATTCGTTAGTTCCTTTGGTCGCTGCAACCCCACCATACTTATAAGCTAAGGATGGAGAGTTTACGGGAGCCTATATGTCTATCTGCTGAGTAGTCATCAGCAGCCATTGCCTGGCCCCCCCTCGGTCCTAGCTTGGATGGAGAGGGGGCTTGGGTGCTGATCATATATATATATATATATATATATATATATATATATATATATATATATATATATATATATGGTCAGTCTCTTGGGCATTGTCCTGCTTGATAGGGCAATGTCACTGTCTCTTGCCTCTGCCATTCATAAATGGCCTTTAAAACCTTAAAAACTCCAGTGTGTTTAACTGACATCCAGCTGATATATCTAGTAATATCAATAAACATGAAAACTAATTCCAAAAGTGTACCAATTACAAACAAACTGGCAATGATAGGAAAGAAGCAAAATGATGAAGCAGCTTTGCAAGCACAAACTTCCACAGGTTCTGTGGCTGAGTATATGCAAATTGGACACGCTTTTCTCGCAAATTAAATTCTCTGCCCAACATTTTGCCAAGTAAAATGGGCACTGAAGTATGCCGGAAAGTTCAAGACTATGAAACAATGAATTTATAATGAAAACGACAGAGACTATTAATAAACTCAACACAAGTGTGTTCGAATCTTTCAAGGCGTTATACAGTAAACACTACTTGAGCCAAACTATTTCGTAGCTTTATTGTTTGAGAACAAATATCTCTAAATACAATGGTGTTTACCTAGGTTTCAAATGGTTTAACCTTTCATTGACCCTACAGTAGGGTTCAGTCTATTTGAATACAAAATTTGGTTTCTGATAACACTAAGCATGCTGAAAACAGAGAACAAATTTACATTTCCACCAAAGTGCAGCCGGAAGTTTTGACATTTACCCAATTACCTTAGGCAAATACCTGTATAAAACACCAAGAGTGGAGCAAACGCTGGTTATTAGCGGAAATTGAAATTACTTTTTGTTCAATATCAAAGTCAGAAAGAAAAGTACCAGTGAGAGAGAGAGAGAGAGAGAGAGAGAGAGAGAGAGAGAGAGAGAGAGAGAGAGAGAGAGAGAGAGAGAGAGAGAGGGGGGGAGGAACATAAATAACTTACCAGTCTTAATACCGTTAATTATTGTATCAATATAATAAGAACCCTCAGAATTAATTTGAATTGACTTGTTAGGTAACAAAAATATATCTATGCACTATAGTACACTGAAAAGTAAAACACGCCGTAATTTAATAGCGTTCTGTGAATTAAAAAGGCCATTAAAACAAATTACCACTGAGACACCATAAACTTCAAATTATTTCTCTTTTCTTGACCACTGATGAATTTAGAGAGATGATGGATGACTGGTCGGATCAAAACTTTCAATTAATTAGGTGTCCTTTGACCACCAGAGGGTTCCACTCAAATGCAAGCTCATGTGGCCACAAGGTCTATAAATTGAGAAAAGTTAGTGCTTCAAGGAAACTGATTGGAGTGGTGACGTCATTTAGCGTCACCTCGCTCACAACCCCATAGACTCCATCAGCCTAAACCATTATGATCTTGGTAACTTTCTACTCCAAACATCAGATGCGAATGCTAGTCACCCTCTTTAATCATGCAAAATGTACTATTCCACCCCTGCACATTGTACTTTATATGAATACTCAAGTCCCCTACCATCTCTCCAAATTTATCAGTTATCATGGATGAAGTAATCACTTGAAAAACTTTTCCTTTAAAAAAAAAAATAGTCTTGGATTAATTCAAAAATACAACTCCAAAACACCGTACAAGCTTATATATCCATTCTATATGAGGCCAATGAGGAATATCATTAAGCCCATTGCCCTTACCTATCTTTAACGATTTCAGTATGCTGGGGTAGTGTTCCGAATTGAAGAAAGAAGGCTTATTGTTGGTAAAGGCTTGGTGACAGAGTTATCTGTAGTGGAATCTTGTCAAAAGGGATTAGATGGAACCTACTGTAAAAGCAAAGAATATCAGCAATCATTTAGCTCATTAAAATGATCAGAGAGGTATAGAATCATTACGCTGGAAGGGAACCCAAAAACCAGATTTGCAGAACTTTTGAGCTGCATGGGGATTAAAGATGAATATTTTACATAAAGTTTATATACGTAATTAGCATATGTACGTATTCCAATATAGTGTGTGGGTGCCCATGTTTCTCAAGGGAAACTTTATATATGTTTTATATGCAAATATTTTTTTTTTATACAGAAATATTCATTATTATTTTCCACACGAGATTATATATCCTAGAACAAATTTCATTACTGTAGTATGGTTTTCATATAATTTATCATGCATTATCATAGTCACCATCATGATATTCATCCGCTTTCCTATTAACAGGAATGACTAGCACAGAAGAAACCTTGGTTGGGGGAAGTCCGGAAGATCCTCCAAAGGAAGCTGAAGAAAACGAGCTCCTTGAGCTTAACCCAATGGACGAAACTCAAGATAAAAAACAGCAGCAGAACCATCAATCAAAAGAGCAAGAGCCAAAACAGCAGGAACAAGAACAGAAACCAGATAAAGAAAAACAGCAAGAGAAGGAACAGAATCATGAACAACTACAGAGGCAGCATGAACAAGGGCAGGAAGAAGAACAGGAACAAGATCAACAGCCACGAAAGCAGGAACAAGACGAGAATCAAGATGAAAAGCCAAAACAGCAAGATTTAGAAGAAAAACAATCACAGGTGCAAGAACAGAAACAAGATCAACAGCAGAACCACGAACAGAAACAAGATCAACAGCTGGAACAAGAACATGAACAAGACCATCAACAGCAACAACAGGAGGAAGAACATGAACAAGATCAACAGCAGGAGCAAGAACAGAAACAAGATCAACAGCAGGAGAAAGAAAAGATACAAGATCTACAGCAGGAACAAGAATACAAACAAGATCAACAGAAGGAGCACGAACAGAAACAAGATCAACAGAAGGAGCAAGAACAGACACAAGATCAACAGGAGAACCAAGAGCAAAAACAAGATCAACAGCAGACCCAAGACCAGAAACAAGGTCAAGAACAGAAACTAGATCAACAGCAGAACCATGAACAGAAACAAGATCAACAGCAGAACCATGAACAGAAACAAAATCAACGGCAAAACCAAGAACAGAAACAAGATCAACAGCAGGAACAAGCACAGAAACAAGATCAGCAGAACAAAGAACAGAGACAAGATCAACAACCACAAAAGCAAGTAAAGCCACAAGTGCAAAATCAGGAAAAATCACAGCAGCCGAAAAAAGAACAGCAGCCACAGCAAAAGAAACAGCAACATGCAGGAGCAGAAGCAAACACAGTTCAAGCCCCACCTAGGAAAAACCGGACCCAACCGTTTATTCCACCCACCGTGGAAGCCCTGGGCAGCATATCACAAATGGTTGTAAAGAGCATCCATTGCAACTGTAAGTATAATTTATATTTATTGTAATGAAAGATTTACATTTCTTTCTATATATATATATATATATATATATATATATATATATATATATATATATATATATATATATATATATCATAATCATCACCCATTACTAGACCACTGAAGAACAAAGCCTTCAGAAATGTCCTGCTACATGCGTCTGTTTATGGTCTTTCTATGCCACTCCACACCTACAAATTTCTTAGTTCCTCAATCCATCTTCTTCTCTTCCTTCCCCTGCTTCTTTTGCAATCTCTAGGGACCCATTCTGTTATTCTTAATGTCCATCTACTATCTGTAATTCTCATCTCATTATATGTCCTCCCGTGTCCATCTTTTTTTTTTTTTTTTTTTACGTTTGAATATCCTTTAGTTTGCTCGCGTATCCATGTTGCTCTTCTTTCTGTATCAGTGTGATTCCCAGCATTATTCTTTCCATAGCTCTAAGTTGTAACTAGCTTATAATCTAAAGCTTTAGAAAGGTTCCAAGTTTCTGGTAGGGCTATCTGATTAAATAGTTTACTTTTTAAAGAAAGTGGTAATTTTCTTTTCATAACCTAATTTTGTTTACCAAAAGCTCTCCATCCCATACTAGTCCTTCTTTTAATTTCGGTCTCGTGTCCTGGGAAACACTTATTGTCTGTCCTAAGTAAATACATTCATTAAAAATCTCTATAGGTTTGTCCATAACTCTTATTTGTTTTCTCTGCCTTTTCATTGAACATTATCTTAGTTTTACCCATATTTATTTTCAGCCCTACATTTCTTCTTTCTTTATTCAAATGTTTTATCATCTTTTGCAATTCCGGTCATGATTTACTAAACACAACTATGTTATATGCAAAGATTAAGTTGTTAAGGTATTTTCCAGTAATATTAATTCCTACATTTTCCCGATCTAAATTTTAGAAAACTTATTCCAGTCTCCCTGTGTAATTCCATTTTTCAATTTGATTCTTCTCACTGTATTTATGTAGTTTTAGGATTGATTCTGCTCAGAAATACTGACAAATGAGACTAATCACTGAGAAATAAGACGGTAAAAAATCTGACCCGTATCATGAAGGATAAATCCTACGCTGCCCATGGCTGTGTAAGAAAAATAAGAAAAACACGAGGTGATTAAAGAGGTGCCCCTCATCTGTTTAGGGTAAAAAAGCATCAAGTAACAGGTAATTTTAAGACTGGTTGCTACACATTATGGAATACTTCACGGTAAGTTGCTTTGTACCATTAGTGATATATCTCTGGTAGGTTGCTGTCTTATATTACAAGGCAGAATCTAAATATTCATAGTATCTTATGAAAACAATATACTAAAGCGGAATGCTTCGTTATCTACAGCATCAAATGAAAAGCTAAAATGCAGATCTCAATCATACTCATTGAAACTATATGTCATTAAGTTTATTTATGGTAACAATGTTGCATTCATGCCTATATATACTCAGAATGAAAGGTTCATCCATATTCTATCTATTAGCATCATTATAGATCGATAACAATAGCATATTCAAGAGACACTTGACAATACCCGGATAAAAGCTATTATTGTTATTTGCATCCATTGTTAATTGTAAAAATCCATCTTCTCTTTCAAAATATTTTCATTCATGGGGGTTCGTGTTACTGCTCCAACTACCAAGGATTTAGCACAACGTTATCAGCCTCATAGCATATACGAATAATCTATTACCAACAGCTGTATATAGCGTAAATATATATTAAATATGGATGATTTTGTCATAAAAAAAAATCATGAAGATATTAATTACCACATATAAATCACCTATACTAAACGAATTATCACACCAGTTATACAAGAAATATTTACTAAGTTGTCCATGCACACAGACATGCCTAAAGTGAATGTTAGGCCAACTTAAAAATGATCTTCTGGGCAGGGGAATAGATTACCATTATTCACCAGAGAGTAACTTTTGCTCTTCAATGCTAGGAACCTCGGCTACAGCATTTCTTTCTCAGCAATGGTGCCATACCCACGATTTCTTGCTACTGTTCAAGTGAGCAACACAAAGGTAAAGTGATAAGTAAAATAAGTAAAACTAAATACATACAAAGCAAACACACACACTATATATATATATATATATATATATATATAGATATATATATATATATATATATATATATATACATATATATATACATACATATATATATATGTATATATATATATATATACAAGACTCACACATAATATATATATATATATATATATATATATATATATATATATATATACGCACACACACTTATATATATATATATATATATATATATATATATATATATATATATATATATATATATATATTCAAATTTAATAATACTGATGCCATACTACTATTGTATATATTGTATATAAATACACAGATACATTGAACAATCGACAATAGACGGACAAGCAGGCAATTGCAATAGGCATATATGAATAAATATGTACAGTGTGCTGAAAGTTGAGCACACTTTTCTATAATACTTCAGTATCTTCTAACTTTAAGTGAATTAATTTAATTGTCTTTTAACCACTTATCAATTCCTCTTTTATTCTTCCTAAACAGACTTTTTTTTTCACAGCTCCATAACCTTTTATACATATCAAGAACAGTTCGCTCTCTTCCCTTCAACAAACCCCATTCATTTTCCTTCCCTTTGTTTTTGACTTGGCCACTTCACCTCTACCGATATTTCTTATACTTCCCTCGTCTCTGCCATGCACTCCATCCTCCTTTTCTTTCTTGCAGCCCACAAAGGCGGGAAGTACCAGGTGCTCGGGGAGAACAAAAGCGTCCTCTTCCAGGTGAGAAGGGACTGGGATCCGATCGAATGCAAGTGCTTCTTGAGTTGGCTGAAGCGCTTACCCGTGCCAGCTTGCTGCAACAGGAATACCCAGCCCATGAAGTTCTTTCTGAGAGACCTCATGATGCAAGATGCCCTCATCACCGAAGTCAACTTCAGTTCCAAAATGTGCTGTTTCAACACGTGGGTAAGAGAACACGCTAATGACTGGGTGGTTGGGGTACTGTAGTTGTAATAGCTATAATAGCAGTAGATGATTGTCAATAATGGAAGGCATTGTATCAGTACTAGTGACATCAAATATGTGGAAAATGCATTAATATATTAGACCACAGTGTCAAGAAAGTGTGACATTGCATGAAAGATAGTAGCCATTGGTATATTGTACATTTTCACATAACTTAAAGCAGATACTGAAGGTTACTAAACTGTACAATATTTTGTAAAAGGATTTTCATCACTGAAATCTCAGTTATAATGATGGACACACATTTTGCCTTTCATGGTGATAAGTAGTTTCACCGAAAATAATAAAGTAATGATAATGATAATTTTTCTGTTGATGAAAGTCACAAATATGACAGCTAACAATACGTGAACAGGTGAAAATTTAAGGAGAACCAAGTGTGTTCCTTCTACCGAACTGATCAACTTCACTTTGTAACCTCTCTCATTTATAAGCATATTGACACTGTCATGTTGACTTATTAGAATATGTCACACTCTTAGTTAAAAAAAAGTGAACTTTAGTGCCCTTTGGAGAAAAAAAAAAAAGCAGATTCACCGTCTAAATACCGTTAAACATTTAATTTCGTTTCTTTCCAGATAGCCGATGTAACCTTAAGCCCGGATGTGAAAATTGGATCGATTACGAACGACGGTCCCTTCAAGAGAATCGTTCTGACCAACCCTGGGGGAGACAGACTCCTCACCGTGAAAAAAGAGCAAAGATGCTTCGATAAGCCAAACTATACGGTGGGTTCAATCACGGAGGCTTAAAATTTACGTATCACTGTAAAGGCTATACACACACACACAAAAACACACACACACACACATATATATATATATATATATATATATATATATATATATATATATATATATATATATACTGTCCATAAATATATCATATATTTATAATATATACAGTATATAATATATATATAATATATATATATATATATATATATATATATATATATATATATATATATGTGTGTGTGTGTGTGTGTGTGATACAAAATTATCTTTAAGTCATCTATTCGTTCATGCCAGAGTTTTCCTGTAGCATGGTTTGTAACGAAATTTATTCTCTTATCCAATTACCACTGAAATAGCTACAATTAACTGCAGGCGAATACTCTAATATCAAATTAATGTTATGAAAATCTTGGATGGACTCGGAGACTTCTATGTTTTCAAAGTAAGCTGACCTATGATGTTAATTTCTGATATAATTTAAGGTAAGAACCGTTTACAACACAGCAAACTCTGGAATGCAGTCCGGTCTGAAGTTAAAGATTTACTTATAGCATGTCCCAAAAATTATAATGTAAATAAAACAAGTCTTGGTGTAAAAAAAAAAAGGGATATTTCAATAATATTCATTCCACATACTAGCAATATCTATTAGAAATAATGATAAAAATAATTCATTATCATTATCGACCAGTACTTTTGGATGATAGTATTTACACCAAGAGTATGTGGACATACGCTATTATTTTCATGCGAGTAGAAGATGGTTACTTATCATGAAAGGAATTTCCTAATGGGTGTATGATCCCAAGTCGGAGCGAATTCGATATTTACCCATGTCAACTATGCATTTTTTGTCTTTAACAGCATTATAAGCTCTATCATTTTCTAAACATATTCCTTCCACCTTGCTAAATAAATCTGAAATAGGAGGCATTAAAAGAAAATCCTGCATAATGGACGAGAATAAAGAATAAAATCGATAAAGAAAACGAAGAGATCTAAGAAATGGGAGATTTTGATAATCTTACTTGTTTCATCAGTTTTTGGAATGTCGCCAGCTAAGCTACCCCCAGGGAAAGAGTAATACCCACCCCACACCCTAACCATAGGCTAATCACTTACAAACGACTATTCATTCGGACTTGTAAATTTGCATCACAGCGATTATATGCAAAACTACTTTCATATGCGACTCAATTATGGTGGGAGTTATCCTCCATCCACGAAAAAGGAGAGAAAGGGAGAAGGAGCAAGAAAACAAGGAGGAGGAGGAGGAGCAGGTGGATAGGACGTAGGAAGAAGGAAGCGAAGTCATTCCCTGTCATATCTGTAATCCAGAATCTGGAATTCATGTCAGCTCATCTACATTTCAAGTTCACATTCTTCTTTTCTTCATATTTTTTTCGCTCTGAAAAGACTCCCAAAATTTATCTCATTATAAAATTTTCTTATCGGTTAATTTCTGAATTTGGACTTCGTGAAAGCTGTGTTTTTCTCCAGTCTTTTCAAAGACTGAATCTAATAGACTTTTTCAGGTTCGAGGATTATCATCAAATGCATTTTTTTACAGACGGATTTTTTTACTCTCTCTCTCTCTCTCTCTCTCTCTCTCTCTCTCTCTCTCTCTCTCTCTCTCTCTCTCTCTCTCTCTCTCTACATACACACACACACACACACAAACATCCGAAAGCAGTGAAAATATACGCCATTCTAGTAATTTCTCCTAACAACTAATTTTTTTTATCTTGAATTACAGATTTTCTCTCTTGAAGGTGCCAAGGTTGGTGAAATAACGACGGAACTAGCCAAGACCCGATTGAAACTCACGAAGGAGATCGATATGAAATGGAAGGTGCTCCTGCTCTGCTTCGCCATAGTTGTCGTAAGTTTTTATAAATAGAATGTAAAGGTAGGTTTGACAACTAAGTCCGGTTTAACTTTTTCAGCAGGAACCCAGCTTGATTCAAAATAGTCTGCAGCACCTCTATCTCTTCATATTATCATTTAGTTACTATTATTATTATTACTTGCTAAGCTACAAACTCAGTTGGAAAAGCATGATGCTATAAGCCCAGGGAACCCAACAGGGAAAATAGCCCAGTGAGGAAAGGTAACAAGGAAAAATAAAATATTTTAAGAATTGTAACATTAAAATAAAAACTTCCTATATAAACAATACAAACTTTAACAAAGAAAAGAGGAGGAGAAATTAGTTAGAATAGTGTAAGTACCCTCAAGCAAGAGAACTCTAACCCAAGACAGTGAAAGACCATGGTACAGAGGCTATGGCACTATCCAAGACTAGAGAACAATGGTTTGACTTTGGAGTGTCCTTCTCCTAGATGAGTTGCTTACCATAGCTAAAAAGTCTCTTGTTTGATAATCTCAGTGTTGTAAGGTGTATGAGGATAGGGGAGAATCTGTAAAGAATAGGCCAGACTATTCGGTGTATGGTTAGGCAAAGCGAAAGTGAATCGTAACCTCAGAGAATGATCCAATGCAGTACTGTCTGGCCAGTTATAGGACCCCATAACTCTCTATTTATTAAATTGCAATATTGAGATTCAGATTAAACTCTTACTAATTTAAAAAGATTAGTAGTTTGAAGTAGGCTAGTCGTCAATGTTTTGAGGCCTTTTGATGATGCACACCGTTTGATTTATTGAAGCATTAGTTCAACCTAATCATTTACGATTTTATGGTCTTATTTCTTGTATATTTATGTTTATAATTCTAATCTACAGTAAAATTTGGTGTTTCATTTTTATATGCATTATTACATAACAATTTATATAAAAATGTCTTATATTTCGTCATTGGTAATATAAGACTTGAGTCATGTATTCCCATTTATAATTTGGGTTTTCTACTTGAAATTTTACACCCTAGTTTTATCATTAATCTATGCAAATCACTTTTTCTTGGAATGAATTTTTTAACTTGTATAATAATTATTGTAGTGATATCTTAAATAGCCCTTATGTTATAAATATGCTTCTGAGTAACCATTATAGATAAAAGTATCAAAGCATGTCATTTATAAGAATGATAAACTGTTATGTTTTCTGTTTAGTGCTATATATATCTAATCCGATTCAATTCTCAAGAAAATAGGAATAATTAACATTTTCTTATATAATGGGAGAGAGGAAATTTTTGAGAAGTAAAAAATTGATTAATCATTTAAAAAATTATTACAAATGATAAATAACAATTTCTTGTAGCCCTTATAAAGTTAAAATATACGCAAATTAACGCATCTAAATAACAATGCTGGCATCCAAAGAGTACAAAATTAGGAAAAGGTTTATCAGTCACCCATAAAGGAGTGTTTTAGACATGCCAAGCAGTTCCTCAATTAACATTAAGAACCAATTTCTTTATTCCAACGATCAAAGGTTGGACACTGAAGCACCAGAGCGTGCTTGCCTCAGTGTTGACCTTTAAGAAAACGCTAAGAGTAGCAATATCGGCTCCCGATTGAATGAACAATATCTTTTTACATTTTAAAGATGTCTTTGTAGTCAATATAGGTGCATTTTTATAACCTTTTACTTATTAAGCTCAATACTTACATTACCATGAGTAAAGAAAAATGTGAAGAACGTCATTTGTTGCTTATACATTATAATAAAAAAACAGACAAATACTTCATGAAGTCTAACATCTGCAACTCCTTTTCTTAAAGGAAAAATTTATAATAAAAATTTAACCACAGGCATATATATATATATATATATATATATATATATATATATATACAGTACATATATATGTAGTGTACCCGAGCGATAAAAAATAACGTCTAAATATATATAGATATGCACATGCAAAAACACACATTTACAACCTTTACCACCTACTTCCCCTTTCCTAACTACAAGCCGCTGGTTTGGGACCTTGTGGGTAAGTGTGGTTTCTAAGTGTACCTCTCGGGGTAACCCCTACCAGGTTATGAGTACGCCATTTCCCACCTAGCGTAACAGATGCTATATTGAGACACTTGCTCTTTATTATGAAGAGGATATATATATATATATATATATATATATATATATATATATATATATATATATATATATATATATACTACCTTAGTGGGGTGAAAGGGTTTTCAGTATTACCATGACCAGCAAAGCTATACTAGTCAGGGCCACCAATAATAGGCTGGTTTGCTTTGAGTGATCAGACTACAGTCTCCTACTATCACCAATACACAGTGACCAGTATGGATGATGAAAACTAGCCAAACCCCAGACATGAATAAGGACTTGTTTGAGGCCTTTGTGCTGCAATGGGTTAAGAAATGGCTGCATTTGTTGTTGATGTTGTTGTTCATATATATATATATATATATATATATATATATATATATATATATATATATACATACAGTATAATACATATATATAAAATGCTATATGGTCACATTAACAAAGTATTATATATATAAGGTAATTAAAGGTGATATGTTGTCTTCAATTCATAGTTCTAGTATTCAACATTAATCCAAATTTCTTTTGATATTTAGTAATGTTCGTACAATACACAAAATATTAATATTATAAATATCGGCAAAAGATAATCAGTATAAAGTAAAATTCTACCTTACATTGGGGTCAAACTCTGGACTCCTCAAATGACTGTGTTGATTACATTTATAAAATTCAATGCTGGAAAATATCATAACAAATATAACAAATACAGTAACACTGAATTGAGGGTAGTGACATATAACAGAGTTGACATCCATTTTTGTGTGAATACTGCTATCTTGTTTATGCACTTCGTAATTCTAGTCCGATCCCATAATTCATATCTCGCTTTGCCACAAATTGACCTCTATTCAAACCGTTTCTATTGTTACAATTCTACTCCAGACCTGTATTCTACTGGGCTTGCGAGGAGACTCCTTATTTCTATGGGCTTTTTAACACCGGTCAAGGACTAATTCTTGTTATTGTCATACTTTAAAATTAACTCAGTATTTACATTAATTTTCCTTCATTCTTTCTGTTGAGAAGAGAACCAACTGATGCCTCTGTCTTTTTCAACAGCAACACGAACAAGAACAACATGAGAGCAAGAGCCAGCATCAGAATCCTTATTAGCCGTGATATGAATAAACGTCAACAAAACCACTTTCGGATTTCTGCTGGGAAAAGGACTGGTAAGCATCTGAGAAGGTAATTCTTTTAAAAGTAGAGAGGTAAAATTTTCACTTTATTACCTGCCGCCAGAGCTTCTGAGCTAACATGAAATATGTGATTATCTACACAAATTAAGCTATTATATATATATATATATATATATATATATATATATATATATATATATATATATATTTATATATATATATATATACAGTATATATATATATATATATATATATATATATATATATATATATATAAATATATAATGTATATATATAAAATGAAAGAAGAAAAAACATTTTCTTGTTAGAAATTTATAACTAATTCATATAAAAGCAAGCCATGTACTGATTACACATGTAGCTAAATAAATAATGACTGAAATCCAAATAACACCACATTATTTACACCAAAAGAGACCCACAGCATTTAACCATAAAAGCACACCATACTACTGTTTCTTTGTACAATCATTGCTCTGGTCATTACCTCTTTACCTAATGAAAATTGTCTCGCAAAAACGTAAAATGGTGTTTATTACTGTTATTCTTTTTTTTTTCTTTTTTAGGTAAAATCACCGGCAAGGATGATGTAGCGTTCTCTCTCCCCGCCTTCATGATACGCAGACTGGTTGTTCCTAGATACATATTTTTGAGGTTATGTACAATGCAAGGCAGAAGGGTAGGAAAACAAGAGGAAGAAGATAAGATGAGTAAACGAAGATGAAGAAGAGGAGGAAGGCAACTTTCGTCTCGCAATCCAAAGCAGCTTTACGACACTGAAACTATAGCGTGCAAGTGATAAGTTCCAGTCCAAAGTTGTGCCTAACTTTGAAAACGTTAATGAAATACATTTAGCCTACTTTAGCTAAAGATAAGACTAAACAATTAATAAGCATTAGGGAAATTTTTGTTAGAAAGTTTACCTATATGCACCATAGTTCCATAGTTTTACATGGACATATAACCGAATAAATATATATGCTGTATACATTCATATACAGTCTATATGTATTAAATAAGGATATATAGTCACAGAATATTTGTACGTAAAGTATACAAATATTACGTTCATGTGTGTATGTATGAGCACAAATATTATATATATATAATTAAATGTATGCAAACACATGTGCATATACTATATACAAACACAATACATACAAAAGTATGTACAGAGACATGTATGAAATACTGTAGATATTTTATATTACCTTATGATATAGTTTCACAAACACAAACACACACAGGAGCAAAGATTATAGTGTACATTGCATAGGTGCTCATATATTTATATGCATAGAATACACACATACGCATATATATATATATATATATATATATATATATATATATATATATATATACACGGTATATATATATATATATATATATATATATATAATATACATATATATAATATACATATACACACACACATAAATTCATAGCTTCTACTAATAACATTATGATAATATGACTCAGGAGATGGTGTCCATACTTTAGTAGCAGATAAGGTAAAACTCAACTTAATTTGCGCACATAATAAAACACGTCAGAGATCCTAACGAAGGGTATTAAAGTATAATAAATTAGATAAATTGATACTAGTTCACATTTTCTCGGGAAAAAATTAGGAGAAACAGACCCATAATAAAAAAAAATTTGCCCAACTCATTTTTTGTATATTGATAATAAGATCTGGGCCAAAAGTTGGTCCCCAACCAGTACGACGACTGCCATAAGCGCAACTCATGTTTTGTATTACCTGAAGTAGTATTCTAACAGTGCTATAAAGACTATATTCTAAGGTAAAAATCCCCAGACAATAAAGCCAAAATTTCATATTTTTGTAGCTAAGGATTTCTATATTTTATATCTTTTTAAGGAATAAAATGATTTATATTGTTGGAGCTTTTAGGAAATAAAAATTTTAAATTTCCAGAAACAATGATATTTTCTCATAAACCTACATTTTATATATATATATATATATATATATATATATATATATATATATATATATATATATATATATATATATATATATATATATACATACATACATATATATATATATATATATATATATATATATATATATATATATTACTAGCTTAGCTAATAACACTAGTTGGGAAAGCAGGATGCTATAAGCCCAAGGGTTCCAGCAGGAAAAATTGCCCAATGAGGAAAAGAAATAACGAAACGTAGAATAGTGTGCCTGCGTGTACCCTTAATCAAGAGAACTCTACCAGAGAGAGAGAGAGAGAGAGAGAGAGAGAGAGAGAGAGAGAGAGAGAGAGAGAGAGAGAGAGAGATCTTTACCACGTTGAAATTATGAAAATTTACTTTGTCACCTTAACACAGGGAAATAAAGGAGTTTCATCCGATATGACTAAAATTGCAAATTTCGAATTCACTTCAAAATGCAAATATCAGAAATAATAACCCTCATATCAACAGAATATGTTCATTATCATTATTGCTATAAGGCTAAAGTTATTTATTTCAAACCGTCATATTATTGTTATCATTAAAGATTCTCAGAAACTATTAACCAAAATCAAAAGCAGAAATAATGATCCTATAAGAGAGAATTGTAAAGGTATCCCGTAAGGAGAGAACACAATTATTTTTGCAAGAGAAATATGTGTAGGACATGGTATGATAAGGGGAGGAAGGAGAGGTTACTACACACAACACTTAAGAACAATTTGATTACAGATTTGCGATCAAGCTCAAACTATAATATGATACAGCTAAAAGAAAAGAGGGGAATAAACATGGTTTTATTTACATATGTAAAGAAAATTATATAATTATTACGAATTAGCAGGTATTCGTTTACTACTGTTATAAACACAGAACAAATACAAACGTAACACACATAAATTATATATATATATATATATATATATATATATATATATATATATATATATATATATATATATATATATATATAGCATACCATACGTGTATGGACATAGAAACCAAACCACCCAACTTTAGGATGAGCAGTCTACCAATGTGTTACAATATTAGATTCACGTTTGGTAAGCCCAATAATAGCTCCTAACAAACATCCCATCTGTCCCTAAGCTGCCAAGGGGTATCTGTATTAATGTCGCTATGGCCAAGATAAAGCGTAGTGCTTGAAAGCAACCGTTCACTACAGTAAATACATGATGAGAAACACGAAAGTTACTAATTAAAGGTTTAAAGATCGCTCATGAAGGGCAGAGGCAAGGGACAGTGACATTGCCCTATCATGCAGGACAATGCCCTAGAGAATGTCTATATTACACATGATCAGCGCCCAAGGCACCTATAACACTGAAGCTAGGACCAAGGAGGGCCAGGCAATGGCTGCTGATGACTCAGCAGATAGACCTATAGGCTCCCCTAAACAACCCATCATTAGCTAACAAGGATGGTGAGATTGCAGCGACCAAAGAAACTTAAGAGTTTGAGCAAGGCTCGAACCCCAGTCAGGCGTTCAACAGTTAGGGACGTTACCACAACGGCCACCACAACCCTATAAGTATTCGTTATACACCTCTAATCCAACCTCGTTCAAAAGGAAATAGAGGTGTATCGCGAAAAAAAAAATTATGAATAATTAAAGAATTCTCAACCTATTTTTAATTTTAACATGCGTCTGGTTAAACACCGTAATTCTCATTTACATGAGCGGTGAATATGATTATACCAAACTTCATATTCAAGAGTAACAGATTACAGATGAAATTTGTCGTACTTTTTAATATCTTGTAATTCTAAGCGGATATAAGAATTAAAATGGAGTCTGAATAGTTTCCCACTTAATTCATTACATTAAATGTTTTAGCAGCTGTGGATACTCTAGTTAATTAGCAATACTAACGCTCATTTTAATACATACATACATATATATATATATATATATATATATATATATATATATATATATATATATATATATATGTATATAAATATATATATATATATATAAATATATATATATATATATATATATAAATATATATATATATATATATATATATATATATATATATATATATATATATATATATATATATACACACACACGTCATCCTCATCCTCATCCTCATCATCAGCTGTTACTTGTCCATTGCAGGACATAGGCCTCAGACATGTCTTTCCACTTGAGTCTGCTTGAGGTCTTTCTGTGCCAGTCCACACCCGCAAACGTTCCAAGTTCGTCAATAAATCGTCTTCTCTTCCTTCTACACACACACATATATATATATATATATATATATATATATATATATATATATATATATATATACATATATATACATATATAATATATATATATACATATACATATATACACACACGTCAACCTCATCCTTATCATCAGCTGTTACTTGTCCATTGCAGGACATAGGCCTCAGACATGTCTTTCCACTTGCGTCTGTATGAGGTCTTCTGTGCCAGTCCACACCCACAAACGTTCAAAGTTCGTCAATAAATCGTCTACTCTTCCTTCCCCCTGCTACTTTTACAATCTCTAGGGGCCCATTCTCTTATTCTAATGTCCATCTAATATCTGTCATACTCATTAGATGTCCTCCCAATGTCCATTTCTGTTTCTTATATGTTGTTAGATTATCCTCTAAGTTTCCTCTCTTATCCATGTTGCTCTTTTTCTCTTTTAGCGTTAATCCCATCATTATCCTCAAAGAGCTCTTTGAAATGAAACTAGCTTATGTTCTAAGGCTTTAGTAAGCCTCAAAGTTTCTGATGCATAAATTGATACTGGTAGGACAATGTCAACTGATACTTTTCTTTTTTTTAGAGAAAGTGGTATTTTACATTTCATAATCTCAATTTGTTTACCAAATGCTCTACATCCCATGTTTATCCTTCTTTTAAATTTAGTCTCGTTTCCTGGGGGAACACTTGAACTACTGTCTGTCCTAAGTAAGTATATTCATCAACAATCTCTAGGGGCTCGTCCATAACTCTTATTTGTCGTCTCTCTGCATTTTTATTAAAAATCATCTTAGTTTTATTCATATTCATTTTCAGTCTTACATTTCAGCTTTCTGTTTTCATATCTTCTATCATCTTTTGTAATTCTTTCTATGATTCACTAAACACAACTATGTCATCTGCAAATCTTTAGGGTATTCCCCTATCATATCAATTCCTACATTTTCCCAATCTAAATTCTTAAAAACTTCTTCTAATAATGGTTTCTCGTTCTTTGATATGTATCTCATTGTTCAGAGAGAGAGAGAGAGAGAGAGAGAGAGAGAGAGAGAGAGAGAGAGAGAGAGAGAGAGAGATCAGAACAACAATTTCTCAGGAGAAGGAAGACTGGATAAAAAAAAATACTGCTTTATTTACCTTGTTTGAGGGATAAAATCATTTTCCACAATGCAATTTTATCTATGCACAATATAGAATGAACCTCAAGAAAGAAAAGAAAATGAGTGAATCCAGACTAGTTGCGCATTTACGACATTTTTACCTTGAGATTTATTGCATATGAGTGTGCTGCGTGTTCCTGCGAGTTTTACCCTTTCCTCTTGGTAAGGGTAGAAGAGACTCTTTAGGTATGGTAAGCAGCTCTTCTAGGAGATGGACACATCAAAATCAAACCACTGTTTTCTAATCTTAGGTAGTGCCGAAGCCTCTGTACCACGGCCTTCCAATGTCTTGGATTAAAGGTCTCTTGCTTGAGGGTACACTCGGACACGCTGTTTTATATTTCTCTTCCTCTGTTTTTTTTTTTTTAAGTTTTTATAGTTTATACATGAAAGATATAATTGAAAGCTGTAACTGCTCTTAACATATCTCATCTTAACTGTTTGTTACTTCTCCTGTAATTTATTTATTTCCTTGTTTCCTTTCCTCACTGGGTTATTTTTCCCCTGTTAGATCCAAAACAAGATAAGACAATAAAATTTTACTGGTGTCACATCCAGGATAAAACCAAAACTTCTTTAGCCGACCTGAAATGCATGGCTGCTCTCCCTAACAAACCGAATGTATATGAAGTTCACGGCACAATGAAGACAAACATTTCCAGTTTCATGCACGAGAGAGAGAGAGAGAGAGAGAGAGAGAGAGAGAGAGAGAGAGAGAGAGAGAGAGAGAGAGAGAGATAATGGCAGATTAGGGAGATGGCATTTGGCAGAATGGGAATAAGTCAACAAAGGGTTCCTGAAACATGATGTAGATATTAATTTGATATTTACCAATACGATAGCATACTACAACATCAAATTACTAATATTCGTGATAAGCTGTATGGCAACTATTTGTGTAGCTGAATACGTAGGCTCTACTCCTTTTCTTCCACCTTATTCCTGAATGCGTTTGAGGTAGACTGCAAGAATGTCTACGTACATACTTAAACAGACGTTCAACTGAAATACTAACTCTGTGTTTCCATACAACTTACTTTTAAAACAATCTTCTTCTTCCCAGCTGGTTCCCATTTTTATATGGGGACGCCGTTGTGGATGAGACGTTTCCATCTTTTTCTATTCTGCGCTTCTGCCTCATCAATCCCCTTCTCCTGTAAGTCTCTTCTCACACAGTCTCTCCATATCTTTCTTGGTCTCCCTCTTCTTCTTCTTCCCTGAACCTCCATCTCCATAGCATGTCTCCCAACGTGGTCCTCATCTCTCCTCATCAGGTGTCCATACCATCTCAGCCTCCCTTCCTGCACTTTCTTTGATATTTCCACCACCTTTGTCGAGCCCCTTATGTAGTCATTTCTTATCCGATCTTCTCTTGTCACCCCAGACATCCACCTAAGCATTCTCATTTCTGCAACATCCATCTTCTTCTCCTCTGTCTTCCTCATGCTTGCTGTTTCCGTTCCATACAGCATTGCTGTTCTTACCACTGTCTTATGAAATTTTCCTTTTAACCTTAGTGGTATTCTTTTGTCACAAAGAACTCCTGAGGCTGCTCTCCAGTTGTTCCAGCCTGCCTGTACCCGATGTTTAACTTCATCTTCCATACCTCCTCGAGCGTTAACAAATGATCCCAAATACTTAAACTTATCAACTCTCTTTATCTGTTCTCCCCTAAGATGTATACTTTCTCTATCATCCCCTCACTGGTGGTGCACATATATTCTGTCTTAGATCTACTTATTCTCATTCCCCTGTCCTCCAGTACTTGCCTCCACCTTTCCAATTTCATTTCCAGATCTTCCCTGCTCTCTGCGCAAAGAACAATATTATCTGCATACAATATGTTCCATGGTACTGCCTCCCTTACCTCTTCTATCAAAACGTCCATCACTATGTTAAAGATAAATGGGCTCAGAGCTGACCCTTGGTGTAATCCTACTCTCACCTCAAAACCCTCTGTCTCCCCAGCACTGCTCCTAACTCAAGTAAATACGCTACGGTACATCTCTTGTGTCAGTCGAACGTACTTCTCTGGCACCCTCCTCTCCCTCAGACTCCTCCATACCTCTTGTCTTGGGACTCGGTCATAAGCCTTTTCAAGGTCAATGAATACTACATGCAGGTCTCTTTGCTTTTCCTGGAATTTCTCCATTAGTTGCCTCAGACAAAATACACCATCTGTTGTTCCCCTCCCCTTCATGAATCCCATCTGCTCTTTACCTATTTCTACTTCTTCTCTTAGTCTGGCATCTATCATCCTTTCCAGTATCTTCAAAGTGTGGGACATCAATTTAATACCTCTTTAATTCCCACACTCTTGGACATCACCTTTCCCTTTAAAGATTGGGATCAATATATTCCCACACCACTGATTTGGTATCTTTTCCTGCTAAAAAATCTTCATCATGAGATCGTACAGTATATCCACTCCTTCATCTCCTAAGGCTTTCCATGCCTCCACAGGAATCATGTCTGGTCCAGTTGCCTTCCCATTCTTCATCTTCCTCAGTGCATTTATTACCTCTTGCCTAGAGAAACTTATTACCATGCCAAAATTCACCAGTCCATCCTCTCTTAATAATCTATCATTTTCTTCATTTAACAGCTGTTCAAAATATTCTTTCCATCTCTTTACAATGTTTTCCTCCTTTCTAAGTACTACACCATCTTGATCTTTTATTTGTTTGATGTGTGTAATATCTTTGGTGCTCTTATTTCTAGTCTTCGATAGCTTGATCCATCTTGTTTAATTCTTCCTTTGTCCCCGGCTCATTATACACACCATCATATGCCTTAGCTTTAGTTTGGGCTACTACCCTCTTCACCACCTTGTTTTTCTCTCTGAACCTCTCTCTGTCTTCCCCTGACTGTGACTCTTCCCATCTCTTCTTTGCCGCCTTCTTATCTTTTACAACTTTCTCAATTTCTTTACTCCACCACCAACTCTCCTTTTCTTCCCATATGATACAAGATGTCTCTCCTAGCAGCTCCTTTCCATGCCTTCTCATTACTGCTGCATTTCGTGTCTACCATTCTTGAACATCTTCAATTCCTCTATCAATATCCTCCAAAACCCTTCTTTTAAACTCTCTCATCTTATCTCCTTCCCTCACTAGTTTGTACCATTTAATTTTCCTTATCCCTTTAGCTTTAGCTTTTCTTTCCCTTTTTAGGCCTAAGTCCATACATAACAGTCTGTGTTGGGGGCTACATGGTCACCTGGGATAACCTTGCAGTTCTTGACTTCCACCAGCTTTATCCTTTTATACAGGAAGTAGTCTATCTGGGAGCATCTTCCCCCACTCCTATAAGTTATTAGGTGTTCCCTTTTCTTCTTAAAGAATGTGTTTACTATTGCCATGTCAAATGACACAGCAAAGTCCACAACACTCTCTCCTTCTGGGTTTCTCTCCCCAATTCCATGGCCCCCATGCACCCGACCAATTGCCTCATTCTCACTTCCAATACGGCCATTCAAATCTGCCCCCACTATGACCCTCTCCTGTCCTTCCAGTTCTTGCATTACTCCATCCATGTCTCTCCAGAAATTTCCCTTCTCCTCTTCTGTGCAACCAACTTGAGGTGAATATGCACTTATAATATTCAGAATCTCTCCTCCACAACAGATCTTCAATCTGATGATACGGTCATTCTTTCTATGCACCTCTATCACTGCATTTTTCAGCTCACCAGACAGTACTATGCCAACTCCATTCCTACCTTGTTTATTTGCTCCGCTATAATATAGCTTATATCCATCACCCAATTCTTTAGCTTTATTTCCCTTCCATCGTGTTTCCTGCACACACATAGCATCTACTCTCTTTTCCCTCATCAAGTCAGCCACTTCTCTACCTCTCCCAGTCATGGACCCAACATTAAGCTGACATATTCTGAGTCCAAAGTGAGCTCGCTTCTTTAGCTGCACCCGCTCCTGATGCAGTAGCCCTCGCCTTATCACAGAGTTAAGGCGATGTCTCTGTGCGTCGTTTACGGAGTACGCCCTAGTATTACCTCTTTCCCAATTTCGGCTCATTCCATTTAAGGTTTTGGCACAGGTTTTTACGGCCGGATGCCCTTCCTGACTTACTTTTAAAACTTACTTTTAAAACAATGCCGATAATAAATTTACAACCACTCAGTTACGAATGGCGTAAATGACTATCTCATATAATAATAAAACGTGACTTCTTTGTTGGTTGCATCTTTCCTACGCCCTGCACCTTCCACAAGGTGGGTAGATAATCCCAAAACCTGGAAGAGAGGACGAATTGTTAATCCCCGTAGTGACATCGTTCCTTATTTTCCCGACATTTATTTATCTTGAGAACTTCTTAGCACCCAGTTATTTTGTAGTTGACATAGGCCATCCAGGTTTTAAAACACAGATAGCCGTACACTGCAAAAGTCAGTTGGAGATGTATCGCTAATGGAGAATTCTTTTAATTTAGCATCACGTAGATCTCAGCATTATTATCAGCAACTCGATTGATATGTTAGAATTGGTAATAAGCAACTACAAATATTTTTCATACTAACTTGGTGTTACAGATTCAGTTTCTTTATTGAAATATCCAACAGCTTAGTTGAGTAAAATGACGCTCAAATCAGTTACAATAATAAATCCCTCTGCCAAAGGATCATGCACTTCAGTCTCTTTGGTTCACGGCAAGGGGGCTTCTTTCACATACAGTAAGTGTTTTAGATGATAACTCTCTCTGTGGTGGACAGTATTCATCTTAGCAGATGGCGGTTTCACCAATATACAGCACCAAAAATGGCCAAAGTAGTAATAAAATCCTGCAATTTATCTTTACAGAATATGATGGTCAAAGAGATGAGATATAACCTTTAGTTTACATTGCATCTGGAATCTTAGATTTTGAATAACCAGTATTTGATATGCATTAAGACTGGTATGTAATGCTTGCACACCGCATATCAACGATACCACCAAAAAGGTTCAAAGGTTACTCATGAGAGGAAAAAATCAGGGGTTAGTCATTGTACTGTTGCACAACATCTTAAGAGACCAGTTGCACGATGTCCTCGAGACCGAACACACACACACACACACACACACACACACACACACACACATATATATATATATATATATATATATATATATATATATATATATATATATATATATATATATATATATATATAATACACGTCCAAGCCACTTCCCACCCAAGCTAATCCCTGGACAGACCAGGCAACAACTGCTTCAGAACTAGCAGGTAACCCTATAGAGCCAACCCATCCCCAATCTTCAACTCACAAGGGTAGTAAAATTGAGGACGCAAATCGTGATGTGAGTAAAATGAGAGCTTGGAGCCGAGCCCCAAGATTGTGAGTCTCCATGTTTTTGATAGGCAGCCACAACCTTTAAGCAACACGATTAGACAAAACTCTAGAATTGAAGCCCACCATAAAGATGGACTTATTAGATTATGAAACCAAGCATGGAGTCTTATTCATCTGATCATAGAAAGAAATCTCAACATATTTGACAGTGGCGAAAAGACAGGGTTTATGTACATAGATCAAATTGATGTATATCCCATCCATAAGTGGTATTCTGACATTCATGAAACATTCACTCATATAAAAAATATATTCCTAAATATTCATCATTAGTTTAGTTTATGTTAGAATCCTAGCAACCATTTTTCTGGTAATACCTTCAAGAAAAATGCAGTTTCACCTACTTACAGAAAGACCTTGTTTGGATAGTCTGTCTCATTGTAATAAATAATGTCGATACCAAAATGTATCATCTTAAAATTTCGAATGACATTCTAAGCTGCATTCTTCAGCTGAAGACTGAGATTTTTTTTTCTTTTTTTCATTATATTTGTCTGAGATAAGACTAACCTGAGGTTCCATTAGGCTAAGATGCAAGCTAGGTTTCTAAGACTTCTAAAGATGGCTGGGTTTGCAGCCACTAAACCGGTTTCCCTTGGCTTATCTTAAAGAGGGCTGATATAGTAAAGACGAAAAAAACTTTGATTGGTAAAGAAGATACGTGGAAATGTTAAAATGAGAAATGAATTCATAAAACACATAATCTCTAATAGCATGCAAATACTTCACAATTCCTTTGGTTACCATTTAGAGGTTATCTAAGATGAGGTTTGATTTTGATTGTAGTAATGTTTCTTCTCAGAGCTGCTTACCGGCCATGGTTTCAAACTAAATTTAACTGGGTTTGATGAAACGATCAAATGACTTCGTTAATAATATGCGTGCCTTCAAGTGCTCTGTCATTCGTTTTCAACAAATCATAAGGACTATAATTTTTTCATTTTTTTTTTCTCTTTACATCCGGCCGAAATGTGCATTTGATTGCACATTAAAATGAGCTTCTAGTTACCGTCCCTATAAAGCAAGAATTTTTAATGACTTTGAACACCACTGTATATATGCTATCGCGTGAACCTCTACTCCATTCACTGCTATTGGACTTAGTCTATGTCTCATAATGTCCAGTTATTTCCTATCATTATTTACACGTATGAGTTTTAAACCTACGTTAAGTCATATGTCTATGGATATGAAATTCCTAACTAATTGATATTTTTCTAATCCAAGTTAAATGCGATGTCCTTTTTTTCGTGAGGGGTTGGGATGAAAGGATTAAAAAAGTCCTACAAATCATACCGTGACTGTTGACATAAGTCGTGACCTGGATTCTGGTTAGTTGAACAAATGGCGAGGATAACAACAAAAGAGAGAAAAGCATAGAGAGATACGTTATGCAACAGCAACATTATCGACAAAATTCACACTGTGTACATCTTACCAGTCCACGGAATTTTAAGGAATGTGTTTTCTTCATAAAAATGAGCTCATAAATTTGACACTACTTCCATAAGAAATCAAAAACGTTATAGGATAACTTTCCAATTATCTGGATGAACTTCATAGTATCTTTCATTGAGAAAAATAAACTAACAACAGGATATGATTCTAGAAGCTATAACATCTCCTTGTACATGTAGCGCATTAAATATACATTCAGATCTTGTCCTAGTGAAAGATTCCATTATGAAAACAAACAGGAATGTATTTATTTCAAAATACAGATAATATATGACATATGTTATCCAAACACACGTATGAGTTTGGTGAAATATATAAGGGTTGTGCAAGTGGAGAACTGAGAGAGTAAATAAACTCTCTCGTCCCCTTTCTAGGATGTAAAATCCTCTTCGCAAGAGGGGATGCGAAGGATAACAAACAAATGGAGGTAAACGATCTACCAGTTGCCAATAAGATGCTCGAATATTTTCAGACAAAGGAGCGAAATCACTGATATGTCAACAAATGAAAGGTTTTCCCTTAAAATGAGATTCAGAAAATGTTTCTGCGTGTGTACTGAGGAGAATGATCGTATGCATCATTTTGTTCACACACACACTCGTGTATATTATATATATATATATATATATATATATATATACACATATATATATATTTATATATATATATGTATATATATATATATATATATATATATACTGTCATAAAGATAACGTGATTTCATATGCAGCAAAAGACATTAGGAAATCATAAAATACCTTAGTACCTAGCGCTTTCGAGCATTTTAATGCACACTTCTATCATTTGCTATATATATATATATATATATATATATATATATATATATATATATATGTATGTATGTATATATATATATATATATACATACATACATAGAATATATATAAATAAATGTTGAAGGTTGAACATGATGTCTAATTCTTGAACATTTACTAAGCAAGAAAGCATACTCCCAAATGTAAATTAGGGAAATGAAACATAAAAATATAAGGCAAGTAGAAGTCTAAGATTACAGTAATTCTGAAACTAGTTTGGGTCGTGGAGATAATGTCATTAATCAAGGTGGCAGACCTGTGTGTACTTACAATAGAAGAGAGAATAGTACAGCAAAACTGAATTTTAACTCATCAACTCAGAACTGACCACTAAATAGAAATTAAGCAATCATGAAAAATAGAGAAAAAAATACAAAGCTTTATATTACTGACTGGTCGATGAGCAGTGTAAACACTAAATGAGAAACCCTTACAATGAAAACACTGTTACTGATGTGTCTAAAGGATTTCAGAAATATCTGAGATGGATAGTGGTTATCCTAAGTACTCAAAATTCACTTAATGTATTTTGGATGTTTTTCGTACTTGAAAGGGTAGTAGAACAAAATCAAGTGGCATAAGCTAAATTATTTTACTTGTGTTATTTTTAAGTTGGAGGGATTCTAAGTAGGTTCTCAAGCCCTCAGGAGTTGTCAAAAGAAAGAACTAATGATGGATTTCATATGCATAACTGTCGCTTAGCATGACATGTTGGATTCAACATGTATAATGGGGTCATAGGCACTCAAGGGAGGTTCTACGTAATGTTAGAGTTGTATCTAGTACTTAGAAGCCTAAAGAAAGAAAGAGACGATTAAGATAGAAAGAAGGATTTCAAGTATTTTGGAATAATTTAAGTGCGAACTGTCTAAAAATAAATAGATAAAAGAAATTAATGACTTAAATTTCAGCAATTAAAGAGCAATTGCAGCATCAGGACTAAAGATTTAAAGTTATCGCCAGTACTTAAGAATTGTGCATTGTTATATACGAGCTTGGGAGGGATTTGTAACGATGTGGCTTCTCAGAAACCTAGCATGGGTATACAGTACAGTTGAAGACTCATCAAAATGACTCGAGATTCTCATATCATAAAAATTATCTAAAAAAAAATGAAGGCAGGAACTAACTCAAAACCTAAAGAGAGCCTTAAGAATTAAGGATGGGTCTCAAGTATTTGGGATGGGTTTCCAGTACTCTGGAGGGGACCAAAGAACATGGAAGGACTCGGATTCATTGGATATGTATAACCATCTTAAGTGCGTAGGAGGGTTGTTAACTATATCAGAAAGACTTCATGTTCGTAAGATTGGTTTCATATAATAAGGATAGCTCTATGGTAGTTATGAACTCTTCTATGAAAGAAATAGTATTTTAATATAATCGAAAAATTATCTTAAAAACAAATTGGATCAGTCTGGACTTCAAATAAGTTACAAACATACTACAGTAGATAACTGAAGCTTAAATATAAAGAAAGAATAATTTGACTTACCAAGGCTAACCACGTTCTCTGAGATTGGCAAATGTCTATGAAAAACAATTAAATGAAGCTAAATACCTAGATGAACAAATAACCATACCTACTATAGGCTACATGAGTATGTGTTCCATGAAAATTCAATATTTTGTTATTTTGATGCAGATTGGGTAGCACTATGATCTGTCACGGCTCTACCAATTATGTAGTCCGTTCAGACCAGGTAGACTTGAATGTGGAACAGTTTCAATGGGCTTTGTGGACTGCCGAGCAGCAACCTTCTAGAAACTTTCATTTTGTTTCTTATACTTTCGAAAGCCTCCAAGGAGACAATTATAACAGGAAACATCCCTCTTCAGTATAAAAATAAAACTGATGGCCTTATGCACAGAAGACTCGGATGGGAAACTTCCAAAGATTGTTATGCAACCTTTTTACGCAAAAGATTAAAATAATTTAAAACGAAAGAAGCTAAAGGCATTAAAAAAACAGCGGTAGAAATACAAGAAAATGGTTACTTAAGAGGAACATTGAAAAATTGGTTATTGTAGTTATTATGGAAAATATAACAATGAGTTATAATGAATATTATGCCAAATTTTTTCATGATTATGTTAGGAAATAAAGTAGGGCTATTTAATTTCAAATATCTAAATTCCCTCCTTGGCTCTATCCAGGTTTGCATTTTACAGAAGCTACTTGACATTCGATTCATTGATGGGTGGCTTGTTTGAGAATCATGGGTAAGAAAGGCGAGGAATGGCGAGACCTATAATATAATCAACTGGTAGCCAAGTTCAGAATAAAACCTGGATTGCAAAAGATGAATACGATATCAGCCTCTATCTATCTTATTCCAGTGTAAATGAGAAAGTTAGTAGGTTGGTCAGGGCACCAGCCACCCACTGAGATACTACCGCAAGAGAGTTAAGGGGTCCTTTGGCTGGCCAGACAGTACTACTTGGATCCTTCTCTCTGGTTACAGTTTTTTTTACCTTTGCCTGGCCTATTCTTTACACATTCTCCTCTGTCCTCATACACCTGACAACACTGAGATTACCAAACAATTCTTCTTTACCCAAGGGGTTAACTACTGCACTGTAATTGTCCAATGGCACTTTCCTCTTGGTGAGGGTAGAAAGTAGAATCTTTAGCTATGGTAAGGAGCCCTTCTAGGAGAAGGACACTCCAAAATCAAACCATTATTCTATAGTCTTGGGTAGTGCCATAGCACCTGTACCGTGGTCTTCCACTGTCTAGGGTTGGAGTTCTCTTGCTTGAGGGTACAACTCGAGCACACTATTTTATCTTATTTCTCTTCCTATTGGTTCTTAACGTTTATATAGTTTATATTGGAAATATTCATTTCCATGTTGTTACTGTCCTCACTGGGTTATTTTTCATGTTGAAGCCCTCGGGCTTATAGCATCCTACTTTTCCAACTAGAGTTGCAGCATAGCAAGTAATAATATAATAATAATAATAACGAATTATCATTAGAAAAAGGCTGATGATCAACCATTTCAATAACCCTATTAGTTGCAGGGCTAGTCTGAAGCATAAAACATTAATAAGCCATACATTGATAAATTTGACAATAACTTTGTCTTTTTATAAAATGACTTATTTAGTAGGTACTTCCAGAAAGTTAGCACATTTTCTTAAAAAAAAAAAAAAAAAAACATGATAAAATGGTAGGAAATACGAAATTCTCTTATGTCTAGAATACAAAATAACTCTCTCTCTCTCTCTCTCTCTCTCTCTCTCTCTCTCTCTCTCTCTCTCTCTCTCTCTCTTTCCACTGCTAACAAATGGGCCTCACAAGACCCATGACCAGGAAACTGAAAAGAACAATTGAAAAACACTCTACCTTGCATTACTAAATCTATTTTTTTTATATTTTATCCATTTTGCATTACCAAACAAAAATAGAAAGTTAAAAACTAAAAGACACAGGTAACCATGTTTACCCTTCGTCCAGTGAATACATTTTCTCATTCAGCTTCTTCTCTCCGATGAATTTTCTTATACACACACACACACACACACACACACACACACATATATATATATATATATATATATATATATATATATATTGTGTAAATATATTTTTTCTGAAACTGAATTACTGGTAACTACAGTATATACAGAATTCCAGGATCCTAAAAGAACACTTTCACCAAAAAGAAAACAAACGCGTCAGGATAATGGCTTAACCCGGTTGATTTAGACACCTAACTGAATCACGAAATGAGTAGTGAAACAACGTGTGAGAGAGAGAGAGAGAGAGAGAGAGAGAGAGAGAGAGAGAGAGAGAGAGAGAGAGAGAGAGAGAGAGAGAGAGAGAGAGAGACTAATTCTAGCACTCCTGACTAGAATATGAGAGGCCGCCTAAAGAGCTTCCCAACTGCCTCTTTCACGACCCCAGCAGAAGTAGTAACCTTCTCGTTTATATTTACATAAAGAGACAATTAGGGAAATTAGAAGACAACACATATTCAACCAAACGCGTTTGTTTCCAACAAACAGCTGAGAGTTATTTCATAGGGAATTTGTGAGTGTAATTATAATAGTTTAACTCTAACAATTTCAACTTCATTAATGAAAACTGTAATATCACAAGAACAAAAACAACAATAAAAGAAAATTAAATCAATACCTCCTGATTTTATGGCGTTGAATTAATAAACGAGTGAATTTACAAAAAGGCGAATTAACTTTAGCCTGATTTTTATTAAAAAAAAAATAATTCTTATATCATGGAAACTTGTTTTTTATTGTGAAAAACTTCTCTTATGGAATGGACATTATGTCGAGTGATAAATTGTACCAATAAAACTCATTATCAGAGGACAGTATCGAAATAAATTCCCCACTCTCTCTCTCTCTCTCTCTCTCTCTCTCTCTCTCTCTCTCTCTCTCTCTCTCTCTCTCTCTCTCTCTCTTTATATTACACCAAAATATCTTTAATACACATCGTATCTTAAGAAAAGATATCTTCCACTAAGTTTTAGTCTTGTTATAGTATAAGACTAAACATTAAAAGAATAATACCAATATTAGTTGACAAACTTTACTGGAGCCTCAACAAACAAAATCAAAACTATGAACAAAAATAAGGAAACTTTCAGTCTTGTTTTCACTGAGCCTTGCAAATATATAAAAATAAACAAACTGAACTCGGGACGGATATTGTTTATAAGATCGGCATTGTCCCTTGTTGATGTCGCTCACTATAACGCAGTTCACTGTAATGTTGCGTCATTTAACGGCATATTTAAGAAGGCTACATGATAGCTGTGTCTTTTCAATTGTAGAAATTACAATGGAATTTGGTAGGAACTAACTGTTTCCCATCAATCCCTGAAATCTTCATTTGGATATGTGAATTATTCTAGGAACAATTTACTCCACCGCCAAAAATAACTATTCAAATTATACCGCAATAAACGTTTGCTTTGGCAATATGAAAATTGGTATGGACAAAGTAAATATCCATCCTATAAGTCCCTGAAAATCTCATTAAGATATGTGAAGTATTCTGCGAGCAATTTACGGCGCCGCCGAAAATCGGCCTATCCTGCGGATTTAAAAAAAAAGGTTACTGTGGCAAGTATCAATACAAACATTGGTATGAATGTACTGTTGTTCACATAAAACCAATCAAACCCTGTGAAAATCATTTGGATATCTGTAAAGCTCTAGGAGTAGTTTGCTCCTCCTCACTGATTTTTTAGCTAAAAATCGTCACTTACGAACAAAACTGACAGCCAGGGCATGCCTATAGCAGGTATGAACATGAAAACTGGCAGAAACAAAGCTTATATATATCTAAATAAGCCCTTAAAATTTCATTTGAATATACGTATTGGTATAGGAGTTGTTGACCCCGGCGCCGAAAATATCAGCTGAATTATTCTAGGAACTATTTACTCCACCGCCAAAAATAACCATTCAACCCATAACGAGATAAACGTTTGCTGTAGTTTTTCTATGGCAGATATCAACATAAAAATTAGTACGGACCAAGTAAATATGCATCCCATAAATCCATGATAATTTCATTTAAATATGTGAAGTATTCTAGGAGTAATTTACAGCGCCGCCGAAAATCGGCCTCCCGCGGATATCGAGAAATGGCTACTGTAACTTTTCTATAGCAAGTATCAATACGAACATTGGTATGAATGTAGTTCACATAATACCCATCAAATCCTGTGAAATTCATTTGGATATCTGTAAAAATCCCGCTTCGAAATCTATGGTTGCAGAATGACTGGGCTACGGGCTGGGCGAGATATCTTGGAGAAGTCATTTCATTTAAGGTCACTAACAAAAATATAATTACATGTCATGAATTGTAAGTCACTCATTACTTAATGTGGTATGAACCTTCAGACAAAACAAAAAAAAAAACAAGTGCAATATGAATGTCGATAATTCATTTGCAAAAATATTTATACATATGAATACATATACATATACATGTTGTATATACATGTTAGAGTAGCATTTTGTCTTGTTGGTATAAAAAAGTTAATGTAGTCTGCAGTAATCCTTACCTTCATGATGAAAATAGCAAGAAGAAAATATTAGCATAAGAAATATTTTTCGCCGATTAATTTCCGAGAAGCAAATCTAATTTCACGCTGGCTATATTCCCAGCACCTCCCAGATATTATTTAATCCCAGAATGTTAACAAGAAACATCTTAGTTACCCTCGAGCTCAACAACGTCATCGTGATGGTGAGAGCCAAATCTACCCAAGGTAATGAAGAAACCATGTTAATTTTCCAATGAACATTTTCTCTTACCTTGATAACGAAAGTTGAAGGATTTATTCCTGGCTTCGCTACAGAGGGCATGAACCATAAAGTCCTTATCTCAACCATACCTAAAAAGAAAACAAAGAAAAGTCGGATAAAAAAACCATTGGACAAAGTCACAACACATACACCTAATTTACCAGATAAAATTTATATGAGCCAGCGGTCAAAAAGAAAAAGAAAAAAACCCAAAGGTGGGTAGTAGACTCAAAAACTTTTGTGGACTGATTTTCTTAATAAAAAATGTTAACCTGATGAAAAGATCCCCTGAAAGGGTTTGACACTGAACTTCAACTACTGTATATAGCACAAGGGAAACAATCGATATAGATTACACAAAAATCAACATATAGTGGCGAGAATAACTATAAAAAAGTATGCACAGACTCAATGTGAAGATTTAACCTTATCATTACATAATCAATCTCATGGCACTATACGAATAGATTAAGAAAATATACGATGACATTATCATATCACAAGGAAGATTTAAAAAGTTAATTTAATTAAACGGAAAACATAGGTAGCATGACCTTTTTTTCTAAACGATAAGGCCAACTCATTAAGATATGCTCCACTGCTGAAACTCGCGGAGGGTTCTCGTTTAAGGTGGCCAGGAATTTAAATATAATTTGAATATTAGAGTCATGGGATGCCATGTCTTTTAAACATGTTGAAATGGGTTACCTATTCTTCTACAAAGAATAGAAGAGTAATAGACACTTTTTTACCTGTGATTAGTCCTATATATATATATATATATATATAAATATATATATATATATATATATACATATATATATATATATACATACGCATTTATATGTATACATATACATGAATAAATACTTATGCACACTGTGTATTATATATATATATATATATATGTATATATATATATTGACACACACACACACACATATATATATATATATAAACACATATATAAATATATATACTTTATATATATATATATATATATATATAATATATACACATACGTATGAAACATGTTTTCCTTCACAGCGGGTTAGTTCAGATAAGAACACGAAAGTCAAACCCATATTCATCCTTTACCTACACAAAAGACTCATCAGCAGTGTGTCAGACCCCTTGTACATTCATCCATTTCACCGGATCTTGCATTTCCTGGATATCAAAACCCTTCTTTTCCACTATATCTCCATATTATCTATACAACATTTTTAATGCCTCTCTCTCCACCTAACTCTAGAACTTCCATAATAATTTTGTTTTTCACTAATCTATTGTCGTCCAATCTTTCAACATGACCAAACCATCTCAAAACAATCTGATTTAACTTTTCATAGGCATATCTCCATATTGCTCATCCAAGCAATTCTTTTTACACAACTTATTCTATCCAAACAGTTCGTCTCGAAAGCTTCCAACTTTTTTTTTCCTTTTACGCACACTGAACATCGAAGCCTCACTTCCATAGAGTTATCATTTGTATAGAAACATTACTGGTGGCATGCTCAGAATAGGTCTGTATCCAACCAGTCATTGCCATCTTTATATGGGGACTTCTCATAAAAGTGTGAGTATATCCCAATATTCTTCCTACTTTTCTCTTTTCTTTTGAGTTTCTGAATAATCCCGTTTCATATAGTGATAATTTTAATGGTAGTATTGGAGAGAGAGAGAGAGAGAGAGAGAGAGAGAGAGAGAGAGAGAGAGAAGAGAGAGAGAGAGAGAGAGAGAGAGAGAGAGACTCTACAATTCAAGGTCGATATAATGTTATGAAAAACCCTATTTTAGGATCAAATAAAACTATAATAATGACCGCGAGCAGTCAGGCACCAGAGACAAATCCATAAAAATTAATGTTCGAAAAAATTTGGGATACATGATCTATGTACTGCACGTACCTTCCCAAGAAGGGCACACAATACTGTTTTTTTTTTTTTTTCAGTGCTTACAAAGAATTTAATTTAGCCTGTGAAACGATATATATTAACTTACAACAATCGTCAATTAACATCTGCACTAACAATAATATAATACTAATGAAAAAAGAATCGTCTAAAAAACTTAGGAAGAATTAGAATTTTTTTTAAACAGAAACGAATGGCTGAGAGAGAGAGAGAGAGAGAGAGAGAGAGAGAGAGAGAGAGAGAGAGAGAGAGAGAGAGAGAGAGAGATAGATCTGCTTTTTAAAAGAAATTAAAAAAAAAATATCCTGCCGAACACATTAATCTGACGTAGGAGTATTCAAATGAAGCCTCGGAAAGTCAAAAAGTAAGAAATAAAAAAGTGATGCTAATTAAGAAGTAGGCAAAGTTTTAACAAGCGGAAAATCTGACTCGGTCCGGCGTTTAAAGGTTCGCATTTTTTTATTCCCATTTTCGATATAAATTTCCTAAAAGACTAAAAAGGAAAAAGCTGAATATAATGGCTTTCCTACTTACAGAAGAAAACCAAAACCGTAATATATCATGAATTAAGCATCAGACATTAAATATACACATACTATACATATACATCTTTAGTTAACGTATTTTTTTCCAATTTGTATGGGGTAAGCACGGTTGCCTTCATTTCTAGGGACTGCTTTAGCTTTGGGGTAGACCAGATCGGTTGCCCTGCCTGACATCGCTTTGGACTATAGTAACGTATGTTCATGTATTGTACCAGTCACCAGCGTCCTTCCTCCCAACAGCGAGGGAAGTCTTGACACACACACAACACACACACACACACACACACACACACATATATATATATATATATATATATATATATATATATATATATATACTGGTATATATATCTATATAAATATACACATACATATGTGGTGTATATATATACATATATATATATATATATATATATATATATATATATATATATATATATATCTAAATATATATAAATACATATACATGTGTGTATATATATATATATATATATATATATTATATATAGTATATATAGACAATAATACTATAACAGGCTGATAAGGGTCTAAACGGAAAGACAAGCTGGACATACCTGATTTGATTCAAACGACATAAGTTCACATACAAACGGTTGAGGATAACAATGGCATGAAACTTAAAAAAAAAGAAACATGCAAAGGCAAGCATCGACGGGTTTATCTAGTATTCGCAACACGAAAGAGAGAGAGAGAGAGAGAGAGAGAGAGAGAGAGAGAGAGAGAGAGAGGAGAGAGAGAGAGAGAGTGCAATCACCTAAAAGTGCATGAGCGTGTAAGAAACAAACGATCATTAGGCTACATAGCTTCCACCCTAAAATAAGCATTACAGTGTATTGAGCGTGTATGAAATACACGTGCATTACAATACCTACTGTTTCAACTTTTTTTTTTTCTTCTGTTAAATAACTTGGTTAGCTTGACTTCGGGAATTCATTGCACATCGCACCCGGATTCTATACATATAATGAAACATACAGTACATTAGGTTTTCATTCACACGATCATAGATTTATGATGTTTCTTTCCTTCCAAAAGCAAATGGAGGAGGGTCTTCCTAATCATGCATTTCAATCGGTACACACCTGGATTTATTTAAAATCAGTATAATTGCATTATGGATGAACATGCTGACACGAGTTACATTTTACTGTTTATATACAGTTTTATCTATCGTATCTATTTGGCTTCATTATGTACCCCTTTTGTATTTTTCTTTCGTTTGTTTTACAGTTAATTCTAATTTCCGTCTTGGCGCTTTTGTGAACATATAGTATTCTGCTCTTTCAACCAAGATTGCAGATGGAATACATGCACACATACATACATACATACATACATGTCTATATATATATATATATATATACACACACATATATATATATATATATGTGTGTGTGTGTGTGTGTGTGTGTACGTGTATGTGTGTGTGTGTGTGTGTTTGTATCTGAAGGCCTTCACCATCCTGTATTTAGTAAAACTTTTAGGATAAGATACCTTTGTTGTTATCGTTGCATTGTAAGATCCCATAATACGTTACAAGAGACGCGAGAATACTTTCGAGATTTTCGGCAAGATATTCGACAGTTCAAAGGACTGGGCACTCTCTCTCTCTCTCTCTCTCTCTCTCTCTCTCTCTCTCTCTCTCTCTCTGTGAAAAAATTAATGTACGTGTACGAACATTTGACTGTCACCATTGACAGCCAATGGATTTTAGCGGAGAGAAAGCAGGGTGACTTTCACAATGTAAACTTCCTTTCTAAACGATTCGACCTTGATTAATCACGTCAGTGATGCACGTGGACCCTCGAGTTCATTGATCCTGGTCAGAGGGGAGGAGGGGGCGGTCCGGGACTTCCTAGGTCTCCACTACCCTCCGACCCCATCCTCACCCCTCTGTGCTTCTCACTTGACCACGTTCAAGGTCGACCCGATATGGAGAAAATATGTAGGCGATAGCATCGGGGCACAAGGATCACTGCTATGCGCCAATAATCAATGTGTACATAAATGAGATATTTCTTCAGCAACGTGCTATTTAACAAATAAAAACTATGGATAATGTATCGTGAATTTATATATTTCACTGAAAATTCATTTTCCATTTATGAAAAGGCTCAAGTTTTCTGTTAACAGCGTGAGATTACATAATTATTACGACACTATCTATCAAAGTTTGCATAAAGGTCTGTTGCATTTAACTTATAAATACTTGAACAAAACATCATAGTAGTTGAATAATTTTGTTCATAACTACGTACATTTATCATATTTGTTGAAATGAAAAATCTTTTCCTCTTTCAACATATACTGACATCATTAAAATCTTTCAGGGCCACTATGAATGGAAAGTTTAAATTTTCCCATAAAATACTCGTATTTCTAATTATCATATAAAATTGAACGTACTTTTTATATATATTCATAGATTTTCAAAATTTCAAATTCTCACAGACAGTTAATCAAACATAATGGGAGAAATCCCGCTGACATTGCATAATATAAATGGCTCATCATATGTGTAGGAGTAAATGTCATCAGATCCACCTGGCAAACATTTCTAAATCGTTTAACAAATTCCCCCTTTCCTGATCTACAGGAAGCATTACAGTGTATTAGACGAGATATGTTCGTGGTGGCAAATTCCTATTTGAAATTCAACCTTTATGTATGACTGACTGACAATATATAATGTTGTCCCCATCACTCTGGGGAGATAATTATTTTCAATATATATTTTACTGTATTAAATATACATCTTCCTAAACACGAATGTAACAATCTATTAAATTTTGGGGGGGATGATTAGAATACATAATGGTAGAATAAACCTTTCTGAAATCTGTATGATAATAGTTTGATATTCTACTTTCAAGTTTACGAGCGTATCAAAATCTACATTTACGCTACGTTTCACCTCCATATTTCCCTTTAAACCAATGTCAGTCTTCGAATATGAACTCTACTTTTAAACGAGATTAACAGTCAAACTAAAATTCACTTTAGATTCATATAATAGTCCACACACAAATTCCACTTCCAAATCTAGTCCAAACTGGGATTGCACAACACCTTAATATCCAAATCATACAAAATAGGTATATCAAGTCATCAACTCTCAATTCACATTAGTATTCAGACTACATATCATTAATCGCATGTGAAATGAAAACCCTGAAACTAATAATACCGCCATTAAAATACATTACCCTGCAAAATTCCAAAGAAACACAGACAACTAACTCCACTTGAAAACTGTTTCTAAATCTAAACCCCGTTTCCTTTTAAAGACAAAAACGGACTCCAAGTTAAATTAATATGCCACTCAATAAACACATTTTACCTACCAGATATAATCATGATTCTTTCTATCAGACTCTCGGAGACTTTTAAACCCCATGCTGGGTGTATTTTCATTTTAAAATTGGGTATAAACACAGTTACCAAAGGCAGAATAAAATCGTAGAAAAATTAGAATAAACATACTAACTATGGGCGTAAATCTATTTTGTTTAGCAGTTTAAAAAAAAATAATCCTCGACCAGCATATTTATGCAATGAACCCTCCTCGTTCCTAAAAAAATTCGTTCTATCGTAAAATAGCAATACGAAGTGAAACGAAAGCGATTTGATACTATACAAGACGAGATATTCGATGACTGCTTCCATACAGTTCAATATATCGGAAGTGTCAAATTAAGTAACTTATTTTTTTCCTCGGTTCTGCCGATTCTGTCAGATCACAGCATTCCGCAGATGATGATGATGATGATTATTATTATTATTATTATTACTGGCTAAGCTGCAACCCTAGTTGGATAAGCAGGAGGCTATAAGCCCAAGGGCTTCAACAGGGGAAATATGCCCGAGTGAGGAAAGGAAATAAATAAATGAACAAACTATATAAGAAATAATGAATGATTGAAATATTTTAGGAACAACCTGTTAGCCTCTTCAACATGAAAAAATTTACTGCAATTTGAACTTTTGAAGATCTGCCGATTCAACTACCCGATTAGGAAGATCGTTCCACATCCTAGTCACAGCTGGAATAAAAACTTCTGGAATACTGTGTAGTATTGAGCCTCATGATGGAGAAGGCATGACTATTAGAATTAACTGCATACTTAGTATTACGAACAGGATGGCAAGAGTCCGGGAAGATCTGAATGTAAAGGATGGTCGGAATTATGAAAAATCTTATGCAACATTCATAACAAACTAATTGAACGAAGGTGCCAGAGATTATCTAGATCAAGAATAAGAAATTTAATAGACCGTAAGATCCTGTTCAACGAATTAAGCTGACAATCAGCAGCTGAAGACCAGACAGGAGAACAATACTCGAAATAAGGTAGAATGAAAGAATTAAAACACTTCTTCAGAATAGATTTATCACCGAAAATCTTACAAGACTATATTTTGTGCAATTGAAGAAGATATAGACCTAATGCGGTTCTCAAGAGTTAATTTGCTGTCGAAAATCACACCTAAAATTATAATAGTCATACAGAGTTAAAGAAACATTATTAATGCTGCGATCCAGATATTAAGGAGCCACTGACCTCGACCTACTTACAATCATACTTAGAGTTTTGTTTGGATTCAACTTCATGCCCCATAATTTGTACAATGCAATAATTTTAGCTAGATCTATATTAAACGATTCAGCAACCGCAGATCTACATTCAGGAGATGGAATTGATGAAAAGAGAGTGGCATAACATGCATATGCAAAGACCTTATTTTCAAAGCCAAACCACGTCACGTGTATACAGAATGAAAAGTAATGGGCCAAGAACATTACCCTGAGGAACACCAGAAATCCCATCCCTAAACTCACTATGGTGCCCATCAACAACAACTCTGTACAGTAATCTATTACTTAAAATTTCAATAATGATGCTAATAAAAGATCCATCCACTCCAAATTGTTTGTGTTTGAAAATAAGGGCCTCATAGCCAACATCGTAAAAGGCAGAAATTAAATCCACGCCATTCATATGGACTTCCTGACCACAATCAAGGGATTTCTGTACACCATTGGAGATTGTACGAAGGGGAATTCATGCTCCAAGGCCTTTACGAAAGCCAAATTACAAAATAAGGAACAGATGATTACCTTCATCAAACTTATTTAGATGTTTTGCCAAACGACGTTCAAAATCTTTAGATAGTATGGGAGTTATATATATATAAAAAAAAAAAAAAAAAAAAAAAAACCACATTTGGATCGAAAGCCCCATAAGCATTAAGGTCCGTCAAGAGAGCTGTGATTTGACAATTTCGAAAAGCTAAGCTAAGCTAGTTAGTTTAGCCACAGGAAATCAGGAAGAAAATGGATCAAGTTTCTAATTACTCTGCTTACTGTCAAATTCGTCAGCCAAAAGGGTTGCCTTTTTCTTTAGACAGTGATTGACAGAGCTGTCTGATTTAACTAAAAAAAGGAACTATTGCGTCTGCACCAAAGAGTGTAAATATAATGGTAGCCCACTACTTATGTTCGTGGGCTGTGCCAGAAATGGTCTCTTTTATGGATAAATTGTATTCCTTTACACTAGAGGCATAAACTCTCTGAGCAAAATCTCTAAGCAAAGTATAGTTATTCCAAGTCAAATATGAACTGTTACCCTTCCAAAGGGCACGTATACAATCATCATTGAACCAGGGTTCATTTTCACTCGGTACCTTGCCACAAAAGGAGGGCTACACCTATCAATTATGTTGACTAGATTCTCATTCAAAGGAACAACAGGCTCAACATATACAATTGTGACCAATGCAACCCCAAAAGATTACTCAAAATGCCATCCCAGTCAGCTTGAGATGTTATTCAAATCTTACACGAGTAGACACATTCTGGACAGGCTGCTCCGTCTTCACTACTAATGAAATCAAGGCATGATCAAATGTCCCAACTGGAGAGACAACCTTACTTGTTATAATGCCAAGGAAGTCTGTGCATACGAGGTCCAAGCAGTTACCAGATCTGTGAGTAGCTCCACTTATGATTGGCTCACATTCTGATTCAGAGGCAAACTCCAAAGCTCTTAAGCCATGGCGATCATTAGTAGGAGTAACCGAATTTAACCACTCCATATGATGAGCATTGACATCACCAACAAAAGCAAAAGAAGTCTTTCTATCATCTTCTTGTATCTTAGCCAGTCTTAGGAGACAGTCGACGATAGAATCATCCCTCTGGATTCCGGTAAATCGATCACAAATAGAAGTTCATATGCCTCCCACAAACTTTCATTACCTGAATTTCATAATATCCATATTTATATGCTTGCTATTCCTTGCAGGCCTATATGCATATATAGACATTTCCTAATGAAGCCTAGTAGATTGATCAGAATTCACTTTTTTAAATAAGATAAGAACATTACTATAAACAATGCACAGAAAATGGGATAAATATTTTTTACCATGCTAACAGTTGTTCTCTTTAAATAAATGGTGTGAATAAGTGTATTTCATTTAGTCACTCCAACACACTAAACACAACTATACTATTTTTTATATAAAACGATAAATACATACATACATGGTTAATCTATATATTACAGAATTATTTCAACATCAGAGAGTAAATCAATTTTGTGCATTATGATTTATATCGGGTTAGGTTGAAAAAATTTATCTCATGAACAACTCTGTTGCTGAAGGAATCTATTTGAAACGTTCAGAATTTTTTCGTAATTTAAATCTAACATGTGACAATGTAAGATATTTCCCGAGGTGTTACAACACATAATACATTTGATGTGTAATAACACTTTTATACACATTGCATTTTTGTAGTAATAGATGAAAAAGTCTCAGTTGCCACTTAGTGTATTTTAAGAATCTTAAATAAATAATTTAGAGCGTACGATATTGAGGCCGAGTATAGACTGCTAGGCAAGGGTTGGGTAGCTTCTCGTCAGAAATTGTAAATGCAATTACTATGAAATATAATAATTAATAATCTAGCAAATATTATAATCTATAACAATGCCGGCAATGATTACTGTATCTGATAGACCCTAGTAACTAGGCCTTCCCAAACTTCCAAGACGGACTTGAATTTAAAGGTACTGACAAGAGGACAGGCCAATCCATATAAGTCTATCAGTCCTCTGATTACCTTTGGCTGACAAAAGCAGGCCACCTGCGGATCTTGTTATGTACTGGATCTAGTTTTAATAATTGATTTATCCTACACTTTGGTCAATGACTATCAGTTCATTTGCAGTACCCCTCTGAAAAATGGCATCGCTTAATTCTAGAGCCTAATGGAAAAAAACATAATTGCATAACTTTTAGTTACAAAGGTTTTAATAATTAATATTGAACTACTAATGGTCAACCCTGGTTTGATGGTTCAAGTAGATGGGCATGAAAGAATAAAACTGCACATAAAACTGCCAAATTTTACATGTTACTTCCAAAGAAGCAAACACTTCATATATTAGCCAAAGATGATTTGAAAACAAAATCACTATATGTATCTCAACCTATCTAGGTTGTACCAACAAAAAATCCTCCAACTTTGGAGTAAAAACCAGATAATCTCACAGAATTAGGTAACGGTTAAATGCCTTTGCATAGTTCTACTATCGGGGGAGCTTTTGTGTCATAAGACAGATGGAAGATTCGATACCACGTGTTATTATTATAAAATATTAAAGAAATTTACATACTAAACCCTGTTGTATCAATTACGGAAACTTTCAGTCACAAGCTTTCTTGTGAGACACTACATCCGATGCTATAATTTCTATAACCACACTGGCCACACTTACCTCGCTTTAAGAGTTTTCCAACACCCGAATAATAATAATGAACATTTACAAATGATATTCTCAGCTTTTTGTTATACAATAGCCGTCGACCACTATTCTGTTATAAATATATTTCTGTACCAATTGTTTGACTAAGTTTGCTTTTTAATAAACAAATACTGTTCCATCTCACATTAAATCTAGCACTGCCTAACAAACAGAGCTCTCAAATTAGTCTGTACCTGTGTTTCTCTTGCTCGGAAAATAAACAACCATTCACTGCATCTAATTTGGCAGTTTTTACCTACTCATTATATTTCCTAGGACAATCTCAATCTCGAGCTATTAAAATTAAGTAAAAAAATTAAATTAAACCACACCCAAATAAAAACAAACGAAGTAAAACTATGAACATTTTAACTCTATTTCTATCAATTTTTGTTAATAAGTGGCAAGTAATAATTTAAAATGATTGACGAGTGCTTCTTCAAAGTAACTACTTAAAATTTTTCGTATCTTCAATATGAAATGGTCTAGTAAGATTGTTCACAAATAAACTACCACACACCTCCAAGAAGTTTATTACTTTTAATTTCTTAAATTACACTACAAAATATTTATTTTTGTAAGATTTATTACTGTATACCAATAAAATTAAAACAACAGAGACGTTGAATTCACTTATTAAAGGTCTGTGAAAACTATTAAGGATTGCTGTTTGTTAACTTTGCTTGCTTAAACTTCTCTTCAAAATAGTCTTACAGTTATAAATTTTGAATCATACAGGGTATACATTTATCAATAAAACCTTGAAAGTGATAAAACAAGAAGATTTACTTCCATTTCCAATCAGAAAAACATCTGCGTAGTCCCCCATTTTCTACCCACGTCTACATTTTCTACCAAAGAAATCTAAACAAAAAACTTGAGTAAGATATACTTCAGGGAGTACTAACTTAGATTACCAAATCACCCGTGGACCGACCAAACCTCGCACGTACATCCCTATCTAGAATATATACCATTTATTTGTAAAAGGTCTATCTTCCAAATAACAAATTAATTGATTTAAATATGGCATATGTATTTGTTAATGAGAACGGTAAAAAACTGTGTATATGAATACGAGCAAGTACTGCAGCAACGAATTTGGGAAACCCTGTTTGATCCAAAACTACCGATCTCAATTCCCACCAGCTCAGCTGCAAATAGGTATCGGGATTCTCAAAGGCCAAGGGAAAGGGCGTGGGGCATGCAACCCCACCTCTATGGATTTGCTGAGAAACTAGCCTTTAGTATTAAAGCATTCAGAAAGTAAACTAATACAAAAAAAAATTATAAATTTCAAATATGCTTGAACAAATCGCAACAGAAAAGGGTAAATAAAAAACTTAATTTCAAACACAAAAGAAAATAAAAATTCGTCCTAGTGAAACACAAAAAACAAATAATAATTTCTTACCATCAATCTGACAATATCGTAGCTGACACGTAAGTAAAATTAATCTTCATCATGGGTAAGAACATAATTGGATATGAACTTTGTGATATCTTGACTTTATATTTCGTATGAATACTTACTAAGTCAATACACTGCCACATCGGTACATCAGGCACATGCTCTGCTTATGCAAATCCCAGTGCAATATATATTCAAATAACCCTAAATCCGACTACCGCAGGTAACGTCAGTTTCAGCAGACTGCATTTAAAATACATGATGTCAGAGTATACAAAAGAACATCAAAGCGGGTAGATACTGTATTTACGTGAAGGTCGTTACGAGAAATGGAGACGGTAAATCACGGTGAATTATACATGAAATCAAATTAATGAACGAAACAACAATTGGGTATTCACAACTAAAGATAAGGCAAAGAAATGAATATGCAGTAATAGGAAAAATTAACGGTAGGATGAGGATATATATCACATGCCTCCTGAAAAAAACCATTCATAACTAATTCATCTCATTATATAAACCTTTTACGGAATATTCTTATTAACTTCCTACCGCCAAAGACAAGTAATTCAAGATTACATAATTTATTCCCAAACTATGAAAATACCTCAGAACTACCAGGAAACCATTCACGTTCAACCAAAATGTACGTTTAAGAAAGAAACTAGCAAAACAAGTCAAAGCTTTGCATGAATGCGTGACATCCCTCACGAATCCGTACCCTCACGCACTAAGAAAAGGAAACAAAAATACATCACATTCTTTTTTCGTAACAATTGCGTGACAAACAATTGTTTGCCGACACTAATAAAAAGGTGGGAAAAAATCATTTTTCCTACCCTGCATCTTCTTCTCACAGTTCGTGAGATATTTTTCTTAGAAATTACGATAGACTTAGCAGATCATGAGAAAAAGGGAAACAGAAAAATTTTAACTTCGACTGTCATTTGATAACATACCAATTTACTAATCGCTAGAGATTGTCTATCCCTATGATATTATTATTATTATTATTATTATTATTATTATTATTATTATTATTACTTGCTAAGCTACAACCCTAGTTGCAAAAGCATGATGCTATAAGCCCTGGGGCTCCAATAGGGAAAATAGCCCAGTGAGGAAAGGAAACAAGGAAAAATAAAAATATTTCAAGAACAGTAACAAAATTAAAGTAAATATTTCCTATAACAGAGGAAATATGTTTTTGACGAACAGTCACAATAAAAATAAATGGATATCTATATCGAGGGAAATTTGCTCCATCTCGCCAGGAATTATTCTCTTGTTCATGAAACAAAAGCCGCGGAAATATGACAATACATTCTTATCTACTTTGCCCCAGAATGTCTTCGAGGTAGAGCTAAGTAACTCAGAAACAGTAATGTTTTGCAAACTCAACCATATAATGTTTCTTGCCATCATATCAGTGTAAACCGGAAACTACTGTATTTCTGCTATATCATTTCTTACCAGAGCGACACAGGCTTCTCTAGAGGCTGACCAACAATAGCAGTTTTTTGTCAGAAGCCCCTAGCGATTGTGGCCATGTTCCAGATTTATTCCTCATATCAATAGATGTCTTTATTATTATTATTATTATTATTATTATTATTAATTATTAATTATTATAATTATTATTATTTATTATCATTATTATCACTTGCTAAGCTACAGCCCTAGTTGGAAAACCATGATGCTATAAGCCCAGTGGCTCCAACAGAAAAAATAGCCCAGTGAGGAAAGGAAAAAAAGAAAAAGAAAATATTCTAAAAACAATAACAACATTAGAATAAATATTTCCTATATAAACTATGAAAACTTCAACAAAACAAGAGGAAGAGAATATAAATACAATAGTGTGCCCGAGTGTATCCCCAAGCAAGAGAACTCTAATCCAAGACAGTGGAAGACCATGGCACAGAGGCTATTGCACTACCAAAAACTTGAGAACAATGCTTTGGTTTTGGAGTGTCCTTCTCCTAGAAGAGGTGCTTACCATAGCTAAAAAGTTTCTTCTACCCTTACCAAGAAGAAATTTGCCACTGAACAAATACAGTACAATAGTTTACCCCTTGGGTAGTAGAATTGTTGGGTAATCTCAGTGTTGTTAGGTGTATGAGGATACGCCAGACTGTTCGGTGTAGATGTAGGCATAGGGAAAGTGAACCGTAACCTGAGAGAAGGATCCAATGTAGCACTATCAGGCCAAAGGATCCAATAACTTTCTAGCTGTAGTATATCAACGGGTGGCTGGTTTTCTGGCCAACCTACTTCCTACTACTTATTATTGTTTTAAGAATAAGGCTAAGTTTTGATTACTTGTGTATCATGGTTTTCCAGTTTAATGACCAATAAACTTCAAGAACCCTGTGGTAGGTGTGTAAGAATAATACCACCGTACGTCCTGCATGTCGCAGAAAGCGACTAAAAGAACAGCTGCTGCCTTGCAATCTTGCTTTTAAGCAAAAGGCTAGGCCCACTGCCAATAACTATGGAAACTGCTACCTTGCAGTTGGACTATTTGGTCAAAAGAATAGACCCAACGCCAATAACTGTGGCTGATGACTGCAAGGGCATGTGATCGTAAAAGCTTTGCCAAATTATTAACCATGTATGATGCTACACATCAGGCAACCGACCCCTTAATGTAGGGATAACGGTTGGGAAAGAAGATCTATTGAAATTAAACCCCTACCTCATCCTCGATACCATTTTCTTATTGCTATCATCAACATTATTTACTCAAATGGTGAAATTACACAAACAATCCCACGATTTAAAAAAAAAGAACAAAGGAATAAAAATTAGAACAAGATGTAAAGTAAAGTAAAATTGCACATACACAAATAAATAGGTAAACAGAAGCAAATATGTTTGACTGACCCCAACTCAAAACCCATGATAGAGGAAAGCCAAGAAAAATTTATTTTTCCAAATCATAAAAAACACAACAACAAACATATTCTCAAGGAGTTTAAGTATTTAGATATTAAAACGGTAAATCTTTAAAAGAAAAAAATAATCAGCTTTTCATTATTCAAACAAAAGGTAGTGCAGTCAAACACACTACTTAACAACAACAGTGCCACACAAGTACCGGTATTTCTCAAAGCAGAGCCTTATCACAGTGTAGGTGTCACGGGGACTCGTGTCCTATCTGCCTATCAAGAGTCACATTTCCTTTCCTCAAACAATATCAAAATAACCAAATCACAGAATATAGTCGTTCCTTCTACTACTATACTCGTACTGCTGCTTCTGCACCTGCTGCTAATAATACTATTATCAACAACAATGAACATACTTTATCGGAAATACACAAAATGCAATAAGGAGGGAAATTAGAGAAGATTTCATGTGATTACAAAGAATTTATAATAAAAATTTACTCTCTCTCCCTTTCTCCTGTCAAACATTAGTTCAAAGGAGAAGAGTACGAATTTTGTTAGTTTGTCAATTAGGCTTTTAAGCCATAGGTAAGACAACCCGGTGCAGCCCCTTCTCCGAACTGCCGTAGATAATCCCCCTTTTCATCGTAAAGCTTACGAGTTTCACTGTTACAGAAATTCTTTGAAGAGTGCTATCGAATTAAGGAACTATAAATAAAGTCTCTATGGCGGTTCATCTTACAAAGAGAGTGACTACCCGGGGGTTACTAGAAACTTCTCAAGAGTATGGCCACCCGGAGATGAGGAGGTGTCACTGAAAACTTCTCGAAGTCTACTATGAGGTAAAAGGAAGAAGCTCCCCTCTGCTGGTTGGAGAAGCGTCCAGAAATCTCTTTCCCCTTTTCTTTAATTAAATCCAGCACCATCCACTTTGTTCATATTTGGTACAGTACTACATTTTGTTTGAGTATACATCCAACAATCATGGTTCATATTTATCTTGTATTTATATTGATATAGCAAATATTGCTCAAACAGACTTTATAGCTACCTATTGAAATCTGGAATAGAGAGAGACTGTAGCTTGACGTTTATATCTCCCTATAACCTAGAGTTAAAAGTTATGTAAATAGGCCTACATATAATCTGGTCTCGTTCATTGTAGAAACTCGACCCTCCCCCCTCTTGTTACAGAGTATTACATATACTAATTGATATTAATTTGGTTGAAATGAATTTGGTAAAAGCAAGGCATGTAAGAAAAGATACCGAATGATAACAGCCAGAAATTATTACAATTGAGATTTTGTTGAGCAACTTGTTAATGAAAATTGTTGGCTTTGGAGAGATATATTGTTTACGTATTTTTGTTGCAGAAGGAAAGATTTTGGATGGAAAAAAATACCTATAAAAACTAATCAACTATTATGGATAAATAACTATAAAACAAATGGGAACAAACTTTGGATGAGTGTAGCTCTAGACAAGGATTCCCATACATAAGACCGTGGAAGACCAGAGTACGGGAAACGTGATACGACCTCACGTAAATACAGTTATTTTATGATCACTGACTGGCTTCGCAACAATTAATAATAAGGATCCGTCTTCAAATAACAATAATAATTAGCAATAATATCCTACTTTGAAAAGCAGAATGCTACGAGCAAAATGGCTCAACCGGAGAGAGCAGTCGAATATAATTTAGAAAAGGAAACCGAGGAGTAAAAAAAAAATAAAAAAAAAAATAAAGAAGTCGTTATGTGATATACAATAAAGTAAAAAAAATAAGATGAACCACCTATAAAATATGAAGACGGGTAATGCCAGCCTGTTCAATAAATATCATTAGCACTAATTGATCTTCTAAAGTTATACCAATTCAACTATAAGATGAAAATAAATCTAAAATCTAGTCACTGCAGGGATAAAGCTTCTAGAGTACTATGTGATAGTGAGATTTACAGATGAAAAGCAAGACTGTTAAGACTTGATTTTCCTACTTAATTGGTATGAAAATTTAGTACTGTATGCACAATTAACAAAAGAGAAAATGTTGCTAGAGACTGATAAAATCTAAGGAATTCAATAAACCTTAAAACTGCACAACTTAAGATGAGAGACAGTTGCTGAAAACCAAACATGAAAACTATATTCAATGCATTGCCAAAGAAATCATTCTTCAGAATAGGCAGGTTTCCATAGATCTTGTTGGATTTGGTAATTATATAGATATTTTGACACATGTTTCTCAAATGTAAATGTGTTATTTCGTTAACTATATACAACTATCGAAACCTAAAACTTTAAATGATATGATGGTAGTAAACCATACATTTACAAAGACAAGATATGGGTGAGTGGGCTCTAATGTCTTAGACCTACTAAAAACAGGCTTTTACTTATGCTAGGGTTTAACTTCATCCCGCATGATTTGCACCATGTAATAGTTTTAGCTAGATCTCAGGTTAAAGATTTAACTACAACGGGTCTACGCTCAAGAGGTGGAATCGATGCAGAACACCATTAAATGCTATGTAACCCACTTGTTTTCAAGCCCAGGCCGCATGTCTTGCGTAAACAGCATAAAACGTGATAAGGCAAGAAAGCTACACCAAAGGAATACCAGATATTGCATTGCTAAAGTCACAAAAGGCTACTCGCCATCAACAACTACTCAGTTACGAATTCATTATTACTAAAACATGGATCCGCCATCTACTTCTCTCATTTGAAAAAAAAAAAAAAAAATATGACCAGAATCTATGGATTTCTGTACGGCACAAGAAATTAAAGGAAGAGCACCACAAGTTCTTATACCTTTGCAGAAGCCAAACTATAAATCAGGGAACACATGATTGCTTCCGACATAAGTATTCGGACGTTTTGTCGACAGACGTTCAAAAACTTTAGATGATAAGTGAGTTATAGAAAATGGGCAGTAATTAGCAGCACTAGTGCTACCATAAGCATAGTTATCAAACAAAGGTACATCACGGATTTTTCAACAAGTGCATAAAGTCCCTCTTCTCAGTAACATACGAAAAACAACAGAAAATATAGGATCTAATCTACAGTTTCACAAATAAATAATTACTTTCATGCAGCCTTCAATTGAAACTTACTACCCACGCACACCACCCAAACTAGGTGCGTTTACTGTAAGCAATCAGACGAAAATCTCCCACCATGAACAATCCGCAGTGGCCAGCATGGTGATGAAAACTGGCCAAAACCCAGACATGACTAATACAACCAAGTATCGGCCCCCAATCCCAAGTGGCAGAGGAACAATTGCCCAAGGTGGTGACCAGTTACATCCCACTGTAAGGGGTGCTAAAAATCTCTTGAATAGAACAGGTCATTATTGGAAACTGAACCTTGCAACATACAAAGTCAAGACCTTGTCTAGGGAAGATCTTGCTGTGTTATTAGAAGAGCTAAAATATAAATTGGGATATAAAAGGATTAAGTGAAATGAAAAGAACTGGGGAATTCTATTTAGAGTTAAAAGAGGGTTATATATTTTGCTTCAAAATATATGAATGGAACAAAAGAAAATGTAGTAGGTTTTCTTATTAATAAAAATCTGCAGTTATATATATACATACATACATACATACATACATACATACATATATATATATATATATATATATATATATATATATATATATATATATATGATGATAAAATAATATTAGCACCTAAGAATCCACTTTCCTCAAAATTCAACCAAGGAAAAGGGATAGATCAGAACTGTTTCATTTTCAATTATGGCAAAAACCTCTATGGTTCTCTATGGTGGCACAGCTCTGACAGAATCTAGACAAAATAGTCACTGGAGATGTTACTGTTTAAAAGACATCTGAACACATCATGACACATATTTGTACCAAAAGCTTTCTTTTCATCAGATAAACTGGTTCTTATATAAATAACTTTGACAGAGCCAAGCAACTGAATAAATGTTTCATGAAATATTTCCTAATGAAAACTTCGTTTTCGGTTCAAATTATATAGAGAAAAATTCCAACCATAACTGTTGCACTGCTCATTGGTAGAACTAAATCAATGTAAAAGTCGGTGAGACAAATTTGAAATTCTACTTACAAATTTACATCCGTCCATATCAAATTCACTTTTACCTACCCTTATCTTTTCAACTCTTCTACAATTAAGAATCTTATAGCGAGGAAGCTTGTAGTTGAAGAATGAGTATACAATTACATAAATTAACATCAATACTGTATTAACAGATGTGAGTTACCGTAAAGGTCCTGAAAAATGAAGGTGAAAAGTTACCCACAAAAATTTAGTGTGAAATGCCATTTCTTTTTCCAGGTGGAAGGCTCTCAGCCAACAAGGAGAGAAGGGATCCCACTGAGTTGAAAATTAAAACTCTAACAAGGTTCGCCACAAGAAAGCATCTTTTCAGTTTTCCATTTTCAAACACAATAGTTTTGACAATCATGGCATATACACACTCACATACACACACATACACACATATATATATACATATATACATACATATATATACATACATATATATACATATATATATATATATATATATATATATATATATATATATATATATATATATATATATATCTATAATAAATTAAAATCTTGGAACGAAATTGTTTTAATAGAGATAAGTTTCTATATTAGTTGAAAATTTTTGTACTATTTGAATATCAGTTATAACATTTATATGAAGACAACCTTATATCTACACAAACACATTTTCTATGGCCTATCTCGTAAAATAATCATTAAATCAAACACATTTTCTATACCTCGTAACAGTAATAAATTCAAATAAAAAGCCACATAGAAAATGTACATATTTCGTTCCTATACAAAATCATATTCAGCTTATAAAACAGCATGGACTGAAGAGCATAAGCAATCCATCAAATTATAACATCATAATATTTCTGAATGAATCGTTGTAACGCTGTTACAAGATATACAAAACGTATACTTTTTAAGTTACTTTTTCCATAACATGATGCCTTCTGACTCAATTCAGTAAACAACGATGAAAAAGTAATGATTTATTCATCGATTGTCTATTTTTCAGATTGCCATTCTAATTTTTGTCACTATCGACATGTAAACTATAATGAAAATTTCTTTCGGGATAGACTTAGGCAAGTAAGACTATTTTTTTCCTCACCCAACACCGAAATGGATGCTTTTATACCAAACAAACACGCAAATTTCAGAGCTCCAACACACAAATTTAAAAAAGAATATAAAATTAGGCAAACCACTTAGTAAAAAACAAGCATCTTAAGTAATATAATTGCTAAGAAAAATTACAATAATATAAATAACTTCCGAAAGCTCCTATTTTTTTGGCCAAATCAAAATCTCTGGGACACTAAACTATATATAAATTGAAGAGATTTTTTTTTGTTCTGTGCGTGAGATACATCACATGCCAAGATTCCTTTTGGTCAATAATGACGTGGCGAAAAATACGAATAATTTATTACAGACAACGTTGAACAAAATGAACAAAGAAAGGCTTTAAAGACGAGTGTTTTCTCAAAATGCGAATAATGTTCGAAGTCAATATTTAAGATAACAACATCCGAGACCATAAATTCAGTGGTTAATCGAAAACTAAACTTAATTCTGACGAAGAATCAAAGAACATGAAAGTAAGGTGTCGATTATGTGAAAAAATAAGAGAAAACCAGTTTCAAAATATTCATTACCAATGATATCAATCAATCAATTAATTTACATATACATAAAATTTACATTATATATATATATATATATATATATATATGTATATGTATATATGTGTATATATACATATATGTATATATATATATATATATATATATATATATATATATATATATATATACATAAACATAAATAAAATATATATACATATACAAATATTTGCGTCTGGATGGCATGCATGCAATCATGTAAGCAGCACAAAAAATATTCTAAAGTCCCCCCTATACAGCACTAGATAAACGGGCTTTACACCCAGAACAAAGCAAGGACAAAGGATATCTTAGCTGGAATGATGTGTCAAGAAAAAGAAGGATTAAGGTGAGCCAGGCTGAGAGAAAAGGTTATCCTCCTGTGGTTGTTTCGCTCATTCACTTTCAACTTTTCTTTTTATTTCTCCATTCTATTTCCTTTTTCACAAATCAATGCAAATGAATAAAGATCATAAGAAAAATCTGGTCAGTGCTTAGCTATGTCTCTTTGAATGTGAAGTTGTTTTGAAGAGATGAATCTTTTTTTTTTTCTGATGGCCTTTCAATGATATTCCATCATCCATACGAGTATATGCACCACAGCCAATTTAACCATATACGTATAGAGATGAAAGACTGCAAATTGTTGGGGGAGAGAGAGAGAGAGAGAGAGGAGAGAGAGAGAGAGAGAGAGAGAGAGAGAGAGAGAGAAAGAGAGAGAGAGAGAGAGAGAGAGAGAGAGAGAGAGAGAGAGAGAGAGAGAGAGAGAGAGAGAGAGAGAGAGAGAGAATCTAAAAATCGTTAATAGCACAGCAACCACTCACGAGAAGAATGAAATGGAAAAATACAAAGGCAAATACAGGAAATACAAAGCATAAACACTAAAATCCCAATCATTGTTGAGTAAATAAAGAGAATAAATTGATGAGACTATCACAAAGTAAATTTCAACATTTCAAAATAACATGAAAAATTTATGACATCTACATATAAACGACCGCGATGATGAGAAGTCCGTTTCGGGGATTAAAAACGGTTTATATTCAGTATACATACGTTAAAAACAGGTTATTTCCGGGACACAAACGTTTACAAAATACTCGTTGTCAGTTATAAATTCTTTCCATTATTGAACTCTGACGACGCTTTTCACAAAGGCTCGTGGGTCGTTAATCATTCAGTTAAAAACAGCTTTTGCTTCTACTGCTGTTTCCGTGTTGTGTTATTCACAGCAAAATGTCATCAAACATTCTCCTTCAATTTAGCCTTTACTATTTACTGTTAACTTTACGTAAAGATCACTTTAGGACTTTTTTAATATATAGGCTACTGTCTTCCTAATAGTATTTACATGTCATTTCTTAAATTGTAAATCCCATTCTTGTCTTGCTAATACTGTAATAAGCATTTGATTTCATGCATATTACTTCTCGTCTTCTTTCCCACCGTTATCCTACATTAAGGGGTCGGTTGCCCGATGTGTAGCATCAGGCATGGCTAGTAATTTCGCAAAGTTTTTCGATAGTATGCCCTTGCAGTATTCAACCACAGTTAATGGGGGTGGGCCTATCCTTTGACTAAATAGTCCAACTGCAAGGAAGCAGTTTCAACGGTTATTTGCAGTGGGTCTAGCAAGGCAGCATAAATGTATAAATGTATACGGCTATCTATGACTTTGTATCTTTATTATGATAATTACTCATAACCTATTTAGACAATGAAAAATACAAATATGCACTGCAATCAATAGCAGTGATGAAATTATCACGATTGTCACATTGGGTACCTAAGCAATGGCTGCTTTTGACACCGCTTAAGAACTGCTGTATTAAAATCTGCCTTACTGAAATCATACTTCTGCCTAGGGCTTTATGATGATGATGTCAATTTAAAGATACTCGGTTGTAATATAATTGAGAACTAAAAAAAAAATAATTCGCTTTCAAAATGTAATGAATATTTTTCAATCTTCCACCTTAGATACAGAAATAGATGTAGATATTTCCACGAATATCAATATGATTAATTCTTATATGTTTTATGATATAAATTCATATAAAATTGTTCCAGTGTAAGGAATGTGGAATAAGACATTAACATTAGTAGTGTTTTAGACTTTGTATAAGATCAAAATCCAAAAATACAATATTGAAATGGTTCTCCTTTGGTTCTTCCCAAGCAACATCTTTATCTTGAAAAAAAGGGGCAAGAATGTAGTAAGTAATGAAAATATCTGGCGAAAATGCGTAAAGAAAAAAAATGTGAATAAGAAAAAGGCCACCAGTGCCATATTATAACATGATTGTTAGTTGGTTAAGACAATGGATTCTACCACCCCACCAAGATCTTTTCATGTAAAATATTTCTATACAATAATTATATTGATCATAATCTCCTCCGTAGCATATTGATGCAAAAGGCCTCAATAATTATATTCAATATATTCAAAATTCTTTAAGTAATTTTTCACACAAAATCCCTTTAGAGACACACATCCAGTTTGTCTCTATCTAATTGCACTAAAACCGGTATGAGAAAATCAATGACGATTTCTAAGGACCAGAAATCTATGCTCTTCATATTGTTCGCATGTCTGGACTTATATCTGAAACTATTAAAAAAAAAAACATTCGTTCTATCAAAATACTTATTCCCGATATGAATATTAAACTTTGACACTGTAATCACATTAAATCACGGTGTAAAGCTTATAAAATTTTCATACTACCGACCATCCTTTACACTCAGATATTCCAAGACTGAACAATACATTACGTAGTACAAGATATGCAGTTAATTCTAACAGACTTACATTCTCTTAAGTAACGTTTAATAGTACAGTATACAGTATTCTGGGGTCTCATTCCGTCTATGACCAGAATGCGGAATAATCTTACTACTTGAACAATGGAATCATTGAAACAATGGAATCCGTGCTACTCAAGTTCATACTAAGTACAAACACTTCTTTAGCAAGTTCACATAAGTTTTGGTTAATAGTTGGTTAATGTTACTTGTTTAGCTAAAAAAATTATGCTTTTTCTATTGAGGTCAAAGGGCTTTTAACATTCTGCGTTTCTAACTAAGGTTACATCCTAGCAGTAATAATAACTATAATATATCGTGATGGTAAGTCGAAAAAAAACAAATTCATATGCAAAATATTGGAAATTCAAGAATATGGAACTAACGGTTCATGTGATGAACTATGAAGAGATTTTGGGGGAAGCATGTGTCAAACAACATAGACGTATAATGATGGATTTTAAAATGAGATGTAGAAAACCCCAAGAAGAAAAATGGGAAATCTAGAATTAAGGTTTGGAATCTTAAAGGAGAAAAGGTGAGGCAATTCAGGAGAGAGAGAGAGAGAGAGAGAGAGAGAGAGAGAGAGAGAGAGAGAGAGAGAGAGAGAGAGAGAGAGAGAGAGAGAGAGGCTGAACCTAGACACTGGGCAGGGTAACAGAGTGGAAAATATCAGGGCGGATATGAAAGAAATATGTGTAGGGAAACAGGAACTAGTGGGAAGAACCAGCGGATATGGCGTGTCGAAAGGAGAAAAGTGGTGGTGGGATAGAGGTGCAAGAGTCAGTAAAAATAATATCAAAGGTATTTAAGGATTGGAAAGGAAGTCATGCACAGCGTGCAAAGGAAGGACAAAGAGAAGAGGAAACAGATTCGAGGAGGAAAGTAGGTATTATTATTATTATTATTATTATTATTATTATTATTATTATTATTATTATTATTATTACTTTCTATGCTACATCCCTAATTAGAAAAAGTAGGATGCTTGCTTGTAAGTCCAGGTATACTTATAAGAAGAGCAGTAGAGCAACTGAATAAAAGGCTAGGAACAAGGGAAGGAGAAAAGGATATCTATAAAATTTCAAACTAGAAGAAAACGCAAAGACAGGATTTGGGACGGCTGGGAATCATCAAGAATAGAGATGTATCATAAAGGGATGAAGACATAAAGAAGTGGAGGAATATTTTGAACAACTATTGAATACTGAAATTGAGAGAGAAAGAGCAGCTGGGAGGAGCGCAGTGTAGAGGAGCCAGTGATGTAGATACAGAATACAGAAATGAAGCGGGTATTGAATTAAATGAAAAATGGTAAAGCACCAGGTTCATCTCACTTGAAATGGTCATGATACTAGCTACAGAGGGAGAAGAATGGATGCTGGATTCTATTATGAACGATATGGGAAGAGGAAATAATACCTAAAGACTGAAGTTTATCTAATTGCACGTATATCTGAGCAGAAAGGTGATATCATGAAATGTCTTAATTACAGGGGAATTAACTTACAGACCATGGTTTTAAACTTTCTGAGAGGACACTAGACTGGAGTTTGAGAAAGATTATAAAGATTGGGAAACAGCAGTATGGATTCATGAGGGGGAGAGGGACTGTGGGTACTATCTTTAAAGTAAGGTAACTACAAGAAAAGGGGCTGGAGGAAAACCAGAAGCTCTTCTTAGCTTTTTTTAGATCAAAAGAAGGCTTATGGCAGAATCCCAAAGGAAAGCATGCTTTGGCGCTTAAGGAAGAGGAAAGTCTCAGGGAGGTTGGTTAGAGTGGTTCAGATGATGTATAAAAGAACAAGGACAACAGTAATAACAGCAGTTGGAGAAACAGAAACGTTTGAAGTTAATGATGGATCACAACAGGGGTCAGCATTGAGTCCATTTTTATCAGCGAGGGTCATGGATATGTTAAGGGAAGGAATCAGAAATAAAGAGCTGTTGGAGTTGCTGTATGTAGCAAAATATGGATAAGGCGAGGTTATGGTGAGCAGTATGGAAGGTAGGGACAGTATAGCCATACATGACAGTAGAGGCTCGGTTATAGAACAGGTGGAACAATTTAGATACTTGGGATCCACTAAAGTCAGGAGGGAGGATGTGAGGCAGAAGCTAAGGATAAAAGCAGCCTGGGGTAAGTGGGGAGAGGTAGCAGGAGTGTTATGTGGTATGAAAATGCCAAGCAAGCTAAAAGTCAAGATCTATAGTAGAGTAATAAAACCTATGCTAATGTATGGATGGGAAATGTGAGCTCTAAGATGAAAAGAGAGAGCAAAGTTTAAGAGAACAGATATGAGAATCCTGAGGTGGATTATGGGACTATCACTGCTTGAAAGATTGGAAAATGATGAAATAAGAATGACAGACGAAGTAAAAATTACAGAGGTGATATATGAGTGTCACGACTGAGATGGGGAGGGCACTTGATGAGGATGGATGGTTGGGAGGGAGTGAGAAGGGCTTGAGAGGAACCTGTTAGGGGGGGGGGGCAAGATTTGGAGAATTAGATGGCGAGTTAATGCAAAGGAGGATACAGAGAGAACAGGTTTGGTGGAAGAAGATGCCTTTGATAAAAGACATTGGAGAGGGCGCTTCAGGCAACTGGCCTCTTGATGTAGGGAAAAGAAGATACATTTAATCAAAATCTGAACACTAATTTTACATCCCATTTATGTAAGTAAATCACACCTTAAATTTTAAAGGAGCTGTATATAGTTAAAGAATCCTCATCAATGCGGAGAACTGGATGTCGAGGAGCCACTGTCCTCGACCTACTAACAGTCATACTTTGAGGTTTGTTAGGGTTCAACTTCATGCCCCATAATTTGCACGAAGCACTAAATTTAGCTAGAGCTCTTTAAGGGATTCAGCAAACCCAGATCTACATTTACAAGATGGAATGGATGCAAATAGAGTAACATCATCAGCATATGCAACAAATTTGTTTTCTCGGCCAAACCACTTATGTGTATATAGTAAGAAATCGTTTGAGTTGGAAAACAATGGCCCCATGATTAACAGGGTCAAGGGCAGCACTAAAATCATTACCACTTATACAAACTTCCTGACCACAATCAAGGTATTTCTGTACAGCTTTGTAAGAAGGGCATCACATGCTCCAAGGGCTTTGTGAAACCCAAATAGCAAACTCGGGAACAGATAATTACCTTCAGTATACCTATTTAGACATTTTGCCAGTATATGTTCAAAAAATTTAGATAATGTGGAAGTTACGGAAATCGGGCTCTAGTCTGCAGGGATAGAGCTACATCAAACACAAATATGTAATGGAGTAATATTACTACTTGTCCAAGTGGAAAAAAACAACCTCTTTGAGACAACTTGCTGAAAATGACAGACAGCTTAGGTGCTAAGAAATCAGCGGTCTTTATAAAAAAACAAAGGAAAAATACCATTTCGGTCTTCAGCTCCATAGCATCAAGAGCCATCAAAAGTGTTTTAATTTCATGAGACCGAAATGCAAAACTCCTTAGTTTAGCCTCGGGAGAACAAAACTGAGGAAGATCGGGTTTCTCTCTACTTTGCTTACTGTCAAACATATCTGACAAACAGGTTGTCTTTTCCTTTGCACAGTGAGTGACAGAACCATTTGATTCAAGTAAAGGAGAACTGTTATGTCTGCAACAGGAAGAATAAATTTATGGGTAGCCCACCACTTACGTTGCTGGGTTGTACCATAAAGGGCTTCTTTTATGCTCATTTTGTACTCCTTTTCAATTGTAGCATAAATCCTCTGAGCAACACCTCATATCTGAATATAGTTATTCTAAGTCAAATCTGATCTGTTACACTTCCAAAGACGATACGCCTTCTGCTTTGAACCAAGGTTTTTCTTTCACTTAGTATTTTACCACACGAGAAGGGATACGACTATCAATTATATTGACCAGATTCTCCTTCAAAAGAACAACTGGCACCACATTTTTATACAATTGTGACCAACTCAAAGGTGAATGATCACTCAAAATGCCATTCCAGTATGCTTGAGATTTTATATATATTATACATGAATTTGACACATTGGGGAAAGTCTGCTCAGTCTTAATTAGTAACAAAACCAAGGCATGATCAGACGTCCCAACAGAACCCACCTTGCTTGTTATAATACCAAGGAAGTCTACATAATGAAAAAAAATATAAGTAGCTTCACTTATGATTTTCTCAGAACCTGATTCAGCGACAAAGTCCAAAGCTCTTTAGTCATGGGATCAGTGGAGAAACAGAATTTAACCACTCCTTATGGTGAGAGTCATAATCACCAACAAGCACAAAAGAGGTCTTTCTATAATCTTCTTGTATCTTAGCCATAATGGTAGGAAGACAATCAAATATATAATCATCCACATCTGGGCTTCGATACATCGAACACAAATAACAGTTGTTATTCCTGCCAGAAACTTTTATGACCAGAATCTCATGACATCCACATCCATAGCAGAACTTATGAGAAGCAGGGTACTCAGTCATAATATACATTGACGTTCACATTGCCCTAGGAAAGACATCCCATTTCAAAATGATTGGTTTCTTGAAACTTGGAATAATGAGCTCAGCTGAGTGCCTCATTTGAGAATCCAAACTTTTTTAGCATCATAGAACATTACACTGTATAAAGGCAATTGCAAGGTCTCACATATTACCATACATGTCCACGAATACTGCAATGCATTAGACGCCACTGGAGAGGTCTAGGACGCATTAGTCCCAGATTTTTCTTAAAATCTCCAGATAGAATAAGAACTAAAAGCAACAAAAATTATTCATCATATTTGAAAACAAGTTTAACATTAATGATAACAAAAACAATACGTCCACAAACGCACACACACATATATACAGAATACATATATATATATATATATATATATATATATATATATATATATATATATATATATATATATATATATATATATATATATATATATATATATATATATATATATATATATATATATATGACACGATATTCAAGACTATGTACCCTTCCTCCAGGATAGGCCGTTCAATTTAAGGGAGGACAGTAATGATGGAGAATGAATACCCAAGAGGAAGGGGGGAAGAAAAAGACAGGTGAAAGGCAACCTTTTGATAAACCAACATGCTTCCATGGCCCTTCTATTAAGCTTGCCCAATACACGACTTAAAAAAAAACTAAGAGGAAGAAAAAAGATAGAATAGTGTGCCTAAGTATACCCTCGGGCAAGAGAATTCTAATCCAAGACAGTGGATGATGCATGGTACAGATGTTATGGCACTATCCAATACTAGTGAACAATGGTTTGAGATTGGCGTGCCCTCCTCCTGGAAGAGATGCTTACCATAGAATAAAAAAGTTTCTTCTACCCTTACCGAGTGGAGAGTACTTAACCTCCTGAGTTTAGAAGAACTATTTGGTTAGCTTAGCGTTGCCAGGTGTATAAGAGAGGAGAATGTTTAAAGAATCGGTCCGACTATTAGGTTTGTGTGTAGGCAACGGAAAATGAGCCGTAACTAGAGAGGGGTCCAATTTAGTACCATCTGGCCAGTCAAAGAACTCAATAACTTCCCAGTTTTAGTATCTCATTAATACTTCATGTATTTATTTCCCTGAATATCAATTTACTTTTTTCGCTGACGCACCAGGATTTACTAGAATTTCCAAACCCCCTCTTATTTTTCTCTGATTTTGTGCTTGACTACCTTCCACATACCTATACATAATAATCTCTTTTGTCTTGCAATTGAAATACATTTAAAAACTGTATCCATCTTTCTTTCAGTAAATATCTTATTTTCTTATCTCATATACTTACATTATTCCTCTTTGTGTACTATACCCAGAACGCAAACTTCTGACACAGTGATTAACCATGAATTTTTCATATACTTTAAACATACCTTCCATTTGAGCCACATTTATGGTCACATTTACCATTGATCTTTATTTGCACGGCTCTCCGATCTTATTAAAAATTCAACAAAAAAGTAACTTCATTTTTAGCACCTCTTCTCCAACAACAACAACTTTCTATTTTCAGTTTTCGTAAGACCATTAAATTATCTAGGATGACTCCAGCCAATCATCTTCTTTCCATTACATATATCAATAGATTTTCCGTCTACTTAGTGCAAAATTATAATCTAAAAATGGATTTTCTTTCTTTTTTAATTACAGCTTTTCTTTGAAAACCAAGTCTTTCCAAAAACTCAGCCCTTTTCCAAAACACATATTTCCAATATCGATACCTATCTCTTTCTCTTGTATTACCTTCTTTCGCTAAGATATTACCTCAAAACAACGGCAGTTTTTCTTTCTCTAATTCCAGCTAAGCACAACTGAAATCCTCTTTTCCAAAGCTCTAACATTTCTTTATACATTTTATCATTTAAAGCTCATATAATCTTACCAGTAGCGCTTTTTTTTTTTTAGTCCCGCTAAATTTACCCCAGCAATCCCAACTTTTAAATGTTTGCACTTTCACATAATTACCTTGAAATAATCTGTACACTTTCCTCTGTACCGATTCCAAACACCCTCCCATTTCCCTTTTGTCCTACGAATGGCATTCATACTTGCATAAAAACTATCTGTCCGTCCTCAAAACATGCCCATACTAAACACACACACACATACACAAACACACACACACACATATATATATATATATATATATATATATATATATATATATATATATATATGTATATATGTATATATATATATATATATATATATATATATATATATATATATATATATATAAATATATAACAACAACAAATGCAGCCGGTTTTACTCCACTGCAGGACGCAGGACAAAGTCCACGGACATGTCCTTTACCATGTCTGGCGTTTAGCCTGTTTTCATCACGCTGGCCAGTGCGGATTGGTGATGGTGGGATGATTTCTGTCAGATCGCTCACAGCAAAACATTCTAGTATGGGTAACCCTGACTAGTAGAGCTTTGCTGACCATGGCGATATGCAAACCCTTTCAACACGTTAAGGTATCTACCTCGCTTCGTCACCGAATCCTAGTTTCTTCAAATGAAAAGCAAGATCGTTATCAATTATACCCTGCCTTTCATTTGAAGAGATCTCAGTTCGATCTCAATGAAGTAGATTTTTTTTTAGGAAAACAACTGTGGGAGTTTCCATTTTATATATATATATACATATATATATATATATATATATATATATATATATATATATATGCATACATTGTACGTTTCTATGCCAATATAATAAAAAAAAAAATGTTGTTTAGGTAAATATTACAAAGCGGAACAAGCCACTCAAAATTATGACGAAAATAACTGAGCACCAGAAGAAACTACACATGAAAACAAGATATGATGCTTTGAAAATTTGCATTGAAATTTATGAAGAATGGAAGGAAAAATATGAGAATATAAAAATATAACTGGGTCGATAGTTACCACAGAAAAATATAAAGATAACAACAGAGACGAAATGTAACAATTTCATGCCCCGTCATACAAGAGAATGGGTCAATAAACAGCTTATAATTAATTTAACTGTATCATAGTACTCAACGTGATTCTGTACCTTGTAATTTTACATAAATATTTTCCATCTATTAATTAACTAAATGGAAATTATTTGGCTTTTAAAAGAACATTTAAGGGAAAAATAGAGTCGACTCTAATTTGTCCAAGCCATGCCAACAACGTAGCAGGATTGTCGACCGAAAATGAATGCGAAAACTTGAATTAAATCTTAACTTTGGACAGGAAAAACTAAAATAGGAAATTGTATTGAACACTACGAGGCCAAATGGCAAGCATTGGCGTTGATGACGTTGAAAATAAGGGTTCAAATAGCTACGCTGATTCACGATAATTATTGCCGGGATGAGTGTGAAAGGCAATTAGTGTTAGGTTCACCATTAACAGGTAATTAAGAAATTAGTGATTTCATTGGCTGTAAGAGGCAAGGAATTGCATCCAGTAATCTGGATTAACGATTACGGTCCATCCAGGCTGGATGAACGAAAACCCAATATTGCTGCTGTTGGGCAACTTGTCTGGACGGACACGTTATTGCAAACGGTCTCATAAACTCGTTATTAGAAAGACATTTTTACTTATTACTGTTGTCATAAAAAAATCCTATTGTTATTTTACCATTAGCTTTTAGTAACTGCTGTTGGATATGGTTATATTTACTGATTATTAGGGAACGATTTATGGTTTTAGTACTAATGCAAATAATAAATGGAAGTCATAAAAAGGGGTACGTGAATCATTAACAATAAAATATCTAGATACAATATCATACTTGAAATGCAAGTTAGTAAGATACATGAACACATGAAATCATGGATTTAACTTCAATAACCACAATGACTTCATAATTTCTTTACAATATTTCTATACGCTCGGCAAAATAAATCTTTATTTCTTCAGCGGTGGGATTCATCTCGTAATTACTACTGAATTAAGATACACTTTATACAATTCCAAAATATCATATGTTCATGTAAAAACATTAAACACACATATCCTTGTATAAAATCTAATTTCACTCTGAAGCAGTCACTCAAATTTTATATATATGGGCTACAGTATTATTTATATATATATATATATATATATATATATGTGTATATATATATATATATATATATATATATATATATATATATTTATAAATTATATATATATACACATATACGTAATTAAATATGTATGGATATATATATATATATATATATATATATACATATATAATGTATATATAAATATATATACATATATATATATATATATATATATATATATATATATATATACACATATATATATATATATATATATATATATATATATATATATATATATATATATATATATATATATATATATATATATATATATATATATGATGTTTAATAACAAATAAGAAGTAATATCTTTGGTAAACCTTTATTTCCACAACGAACCCACAACTGACATACATGAAATCAGTACATAGGTCTGAATCGAAATTATCTTAATATGCCCGTAAAGAGAATCTTTACTTTCTTCACCCTGATTCTTCCGTGCCAGAGTAAGGGCAACCTGATATTGATCTTCAAAACGTGAAGCTGTTAGCTGATTTGGGATAGACACTAGTACTGTACGCATAAAAGCATATACATAACTATTTGACTATACTGTAGGTGTCTCATACATATATTAATATATATACCGGCAATGAAAGTTCACTTGCAGAATAGAACTGCCATTGCCATCGATGAAGAAATCAAATAGGTGTGGCTGATATCCGGGATACCGTATTGGGATTAAAACTACGAAACAAATTAAGAAATCATACATCCATATTTCAGTAGAAATTTCCTATTTCAATGTCGGTGAAGGGTACAGACTATTCATATATATTTGAGGGATACAATTAATGCTTTGAAGAGAATGAAAAAAAAAAATCATAATCTTTCGTTTGGGGCTTGATTAACAGGCATATAGACAAGAACACCAATTATGTTTACTCTTCTATAATCCTCCTATTCTTGATTTGAAACATCAAAAGTACGTCCACACTCCTTCTCTCTCTCTCTCTCTCTCTCTCTCTCTCTCTCTCTCTCTCTCTCTCTCTCTCTCTCTCTCTCTCTCGATAAAAGTTAAATTAATTACTGGAGGTGAGTAGGGAAGAGCGGGACTTATTGTATAGTTTTGTAAACACCTGCTTAAGGATTACGTTAAAATACATATTAAACAAGTTAAAGTTTTTCTAAACTGAATCCAATTGTTAAAGTAAGATATTTATTTCCCTATTATTCTCTCCCAATGTATTTCATTCTACCTTTTTTAAACCTTTTATGTAATAACATATACATAAACAGTATAAAACACACACTCACACACACACACATATATATATATATATATACAGTATATATACACACATATATATGTGTGCGTGTTTATTCGTGTGTGTTTTATACTATATATATATATATATATATATATATATATATATATATATATATGTGTGTGTGTGTGTGTATACAGTATATATACATACTTATACATATATATATATATATATATATATATATATATATATATATATATATATATATAATCCTAGTTGGAAAAGCAGGATGCTACAAGCCCAAGGGCTCCAACAGGGAAAGATAACCAAGAGAGGAGAGGAAATAAGGAAATAAATAAACTATATGAGAAGCAAAGAACGATTGAAATAAATATCTTAAGAACAGTAACAACTCTAAAACAGACCCGAAAAAAAGACTTATGTCAGCCTGTTCAACATAAAAACATTTGCTGCAAGTTTGAACTTTTAAATTTCTACCAATTCAACTACCCGATTAGAAAGATGATTCCACAACTAGTTAACACCTGGAATAAAGCCTCTAGAATACTCTGTAATATTGAGTCTCGTGATTGAGAGGGCCTGATTATTAGAATTAACTACATACACAAAGAACACCTGTACAGAAAAATTCCATTTCATAATCTACAGCTACATGCAATGCTCATCACCAATACATCTGGTCCGCTGCCCACAAGACACCATTCCCAGTCATTTTGCAAGTATTTCAAGTGATAGATATCGAGGACCTTCTTTGCAATGCGTCTTTCACCATCGACCCACCACTTTCTATGGCTTCCTCTACTACTGCTTTCAACTACTTTTGAATTCAACCTGTTTTCACCCATTCTTTCTCATGAAACCTACACATACGCGCAAACACACACGTGCCCATGCGGACAATTTCAGGAAACTATCTTTCCCATCATCAGGGCTAAAACCTGAATGTGAACACAATTAGTAGACAGTAATCTGTTGAAAAGTAACATTTAATTTTGTGTTGCAAGAATCATGACTGCATTGAAATAGGATGAATCCTAATATCACTAAAGCAATAATACAGATATGGTAATTAAAACAATAAACAGAGAAATAACCTGAAATAGAATGAAAGAATTAACAGAAATGCGTCATTTATAATTATGTAATTTTTTCTATTTCAAGTTAATTCTATGTGTATTTACTTTGATTACCGTACTTACATATTTTGTCTTGCAACATAAATTGAATCTTACTACCGATATTTAACACATTATTGTTTATTAATTTGTGCTAATGTTCATGTTTTGGCCCCAGATGATGGTTTTAATAAATATTGTTCAAATTCATATTTTTTTTTTTCAATCGCCTTTTTAGTAAATCTGAAGCTTTCTAAAAGAGAAAATGTCATTCATTAAACACACATATATACACTATATACATATACACTGTATTTACGCTATAAATATATATACACACACACACATATATATATATATATATATATATATGTGTGTGTGCGTGTGTGTGAGTGTGTGTGCGCGCGTGTGTGTGTGTATAGTTATTACTAGCTAAGCTACAACCCAATTTGGAAAAGCAAGATGCTATAAGCTGGTCACAGCTGAAATGATACTTCTAGAATACTGTGTAGTAATGAGCCTCATTATGGAGAGGGCCTGACTATTGGAATACCTAGCGTTACGAACAGGATGGTACTGTCTCGGAAGAAATGAATGTAATGAATGGTCAGAATTATGAAAAGTCTTATACAACATGAATAACGAACTAATCGAACGATGGAACCAGAGATTATTATATGAAGATAATGAATAAGAAATTAAATAGACCCTAAGTTTTTTCAACAAACTAAGAAGGGAATCAGCAGCTGAAGACCAGATAGAACAATACTCGAAACAC